>NC_061781.1:24725000-25025000 GCF_022458985.1 Mugil cephalus | reverse complement strand
ATTTATGAATGAATTCTCTCCAAACACCAGATAACGATGATTCAGTTTAAAAACTGTAATAACCCTGAATCATCACATACAGGCAGCAAAGTGTGGTAAAGCTTTCTCTTTTGTGCCTTGTCAAAGCAAAGTCCAATTTAATTATATTTTCAGTGTTCAGAAGTGAAATTAAAGCTCATATATACACAACACGTGTTACCTGTCTATAGTATACATTACTGGGAATTAGGTGATGCACCAATCAGAGGATATTTAAGGTTTTAGTTACTAACAGATGTAGCAACGTTAGGACTGCAAGATGCAAAATGTAATTAATTATTCCCTTATTGATCCTTCATGGAGGAATTCTTCCTCTGCATTTGACTCATCCATTCGTTCACACATTAGTATCAGGAGTGTGCAGGGATGGGGACCGATACCCGTACGTCTAACAGGAGGAACCAGACCAAAAACCAACACAGATTCTGCTGCTTCATTTCGGTGCCACTGAATTTTTAAATTACCGCTCCCTTAGTTCTTTTTGTTCCTCCAAGAACTTTATTCAGCTTTTCTCCTGCATGGATGGAAGTGAACCTTCAAAATGTCTAAGACCAAACGTTTGTCAAAAGATGCAACAAGGAGGAAACACCTGGAATTAGATTCAACATCTGACCACACATAGTATTTTATTAAAGGACCAGAAACACAGCGTCTCTGATGCCTGACAGCTTTTAACCTGCTGTTTACTCAAAGCACCACAGCCACAGACATGAACTACTCCTAAGAAACACTCCACAACTCCGCCGCCGTCTCTACACACCCACATATTTGTGGGTTTAGGTAAGAACTGAGCAGACTCACGTCACACACTGTTTCTCTGCTCGGTTCCAAGAGAGTTTATGTAGAGAAGATAACTAATTAGGTTACATTCGATTAGATTAGATTCAGCTTTATTGTCATTACACATTTACAGGTAACACAGTGCAGCCAGTAGTAACGCAGCATTAATAGCGTGTAATAGCATATAAGAGGTTGGTTTTATTGCTGCGCAGTGAACGGAAAGTTTCTGAGTCAAAACAGATGAACCACATATGTGGACAGAGGGACAGGCTGCTGTCTCCGTCCTGCTCCGTGGACAGAGGAGCTGGTTCGGGGACAGGCTGCTGTCTCCGTCCTGCTCCGTGGACGGGCGGAGGAGGACGGCATCTATCTGATTTTACTTTGCATGATTTATGACAGCGCTTTGTTTTTCTGAGAAAACTCCAAGTGCTGCAGCTCATGTTGTATCATCACATGACGCCTTCAGATACCATGAGAGTTCTGGTTGTACTGTACACACGAGGGGTGGGGTGCTGGAATTCCAACACAACAGTGCCAACAGACACACACACACACACACACACACACAGACACACACAGTGCAAACATTTCCTTCCTCTGTGTAATGGGAGTGCTCTGCTCTGCTCTTTGTGTGACAGATTCCAGTCAGAGCGTGAGTCAGGAGACAGGAACTTTGCCATCGGCTACTACCTGAAAGAGAAAAAGGTTTGACTTTGGATCAGTCATTCACTGATACTGGCTTTGTGTTTTCTTTTATTTTCTCTATTTATGATCCATTTATGACATTAAACCCTGGAACGGACAGAAAAAATAAGCGGAAAGTGCATAAAAACATGAAAAACAAAGCAACATTTCTGGAATTGTTTCTCAGTTTGTTTGGACTCATTCTTGCTATTGCTGCCGTGAGTCTGAAGGACTGGAGGGAAGTTTGAGGTTTAGAAAAACTGAAACCGGTTCAGCTAATATCTGTTAGCACACAATGACCTGGATGAACCCGCACAGATTTATTTCTACTCTGGACTTAACAGCTGTTTGAAGTTTTTTCTGTGCGGCTCCAGATAGATTCAGATTTTCAGAGTTGTGCATTATTAACTCCACCTTTACATGTGACTCTTCTGCTTATTATAAGCAGGATTCTGGTATAGAATTATGTTTGTTAACATGTGATTTTATATAAAATTGCACGGTACAAGACAACAGCTTTATGAGAAATGTTTAATTATCTATGTTTTATTTCTGTTTTTACTGCAGTGTTTCCCAGAGGGCACAGACATGACGTCTGTTCTGGATTTCTACTTTCAAGTGAGTGAAACACGCGTCTCTCCACATTTATACTTTATTAATTATTACCATTTTTCGTGTCCTTCTCTACCACAATCTTTTTGTGTCATGTTGTAGACCTCCCTCCGTACTACAATGACTTCTTTTACTAAATAAAGATGGTTCTCACAGTTTGAACTAGTGCATATTGAAATGTTGTCGTGCATCGAGCTTCTCTTAAAGTATCTAAAAGATATTTGGTGTTTTGATGATCGTTGTTCTCCATAAACCTGCCGTCCCGTAGCAGATGGTTGGCATCATTTTCATCCTTTATTCTCCTCCCGCCCACCTCCACTGAACTCATTCCCGCCTCATCTCCATGTTGTGTTACTAACACACGCAGGAATGAGAGATTAATGCTAATGTTTTTTTGCTCTGTGTGCGTCCCCCTCCGTCAGCTGTGCTCCATCGAGGTGACCTGTGAGAGCGCCAGCGTCATGGCGGCGACTCTGGCCAACGGCGGCATCTGTCCAATCACAGGCGAGCGTGTGCTGAGCCCCGAGGCCGTGAGGAACACCCTGAGTCTGATGCACTCCTGCGGCATGTACGACTTCTCGGGACAGTTTGCTTTCCATGTAAGTGTAGTGCAAACCTTAACACACCTTATTAACCTCAGACACTTTGTGCATAAACGCTTCTGCCTCGTCATGTTCTTTGCATCTTCTGTTGTGTAACTGCTGTGTCGTCCCTGCTGCAGGTCGGTCTGCCGGCCAAGTCTGGAGTAGCGGGGGGGATCCTGCTGGTCGTGCCCAACGTGATGGGTATCATGTGCTGGTCGCCTCCGCTAGACAAGCTGGGCAACTCCGTCAGAGGGATACAGTTCTGCACGGTGCGTGGTCCAGAAACAAACATTCAGCTCGTCCACGAGAAACATCTTCACCTGCAGATTTACATGTTCATGCATCAGTGACGACAGGAATCCAGCAGCATGAAAGCTCCTAGAACGTATCAGACGTAGTTTACAGACCGGCAGAAACTAAAAGGATCAAAAAAGAATCTGTCCCCAAACCCCAGGAGGTGGAGAACATCATATTTGTCTTTCCCTGGTTTTAGTTAAATGTCCATACTTCATAGAAAAGGGGGAAAATCACATTACACTTTGGTGATTCGTCCTTCTGTCAGTGTGCTTTTAATTAATTGGGTTCTGGTAACCTGCTAGCTGGTAATTGGGAGGCTCCGCCCACTAAGCGCCTGCTGGTGACCTTTTTAAGCTTCGTCCTACTTCCTGTGGCTACGTCCTCATGAAGCCAGTTTCCCCGTCATAAATACAGTAGTTTTATACTTTTCCTACCACAAAGTGCCTTTAGAGTCTCTTCTCTTTTTCCAGAGTCTTCACGTTTAAAACAGACCATGAATGAGCTCCAAAATGTTGCCTGGAATGATGATGAGGAACCTTTTTTTGCATTTCAGGACCTGGTGGAGCTTTTCAACTTCCACAACTACGACAACCTGAGGCACTTTGCCAAGAAGTACGACCCTCGCAGGGAAGGAGGGGACCAGCGGGTAAGGACACGCAACATTTTGTTGTGAGGGGGAGAATAGTTTCATCTCACCTCTTTACAGCAGTGCAGGAGCTTTCTGTAGATACTTAGCGTCCTGGAGCATCCGATCTGGACCTGGAGGCATTTTTTTATTTATTTTTATTTTCTGGCATAGTGGAAAAAATCTCTGTGTTGAATTAATTTAATCAGTTTTGGCTCTTGTTTTTTTTTTTTTTTTTTTTTTCTTTTTTTTTTTTAAAGTACACAGCACACACACACACACACTGACACAGAAGGAGTGACACTAATATTTCCTTGTGTCGATTGAAACAGCAACACTCCTACGGACCCATGGATTATGAGAGCCTCCAACAAGAGCTAGCTTTGAAAGCCCCTCTTTGGAAAAAGGTGTCCCCCACTGAGTCGCACCAGGACAGCTCCACCACTGTAGTCTATAGGATGGACAATGTCGCCGAGTGAAACTTTAACAAAGCAATAATAATAATAATAAGGACACCACACCCCCTCCCTCCCTCCCACCCACCTGACCCTTTTCTCTCCACTTCTTGCAACAACACCGTCATCTTTCCTCACCCCCAAATATTTATATATGATAAGTTATGTAGAGGATTATTTATTGTTTGTGAAGTGGTGACTGTGTGGACGGGCTGGGAACATTATTATTGTTTTTATTTGTGCTGCAAAATGGGATGAGATCCTGTTTCTTTTCATTTTTATTTTAAAGGAGCCTCCGCCTCCTGGTTGGTTTCATGTGTAGGATCTGATGTACAGTGTACAGGTTGTGCTTTTAAGCTAAACCCTCTTTTTTTTTTTTTTTTTTTGACTCAATGTTTTAAAATGTAGGCTAATGGATGCTTTTTAAACTTACTTTTAATTGAACCAAAAACACTCACCTGGACCTGGAACAGGCTTTAGAGCAGACTTCTTTAAAGGTAAATTCAGATGGATATCTGTGAATGGTTGGTCACTGTAGCTCACACTGAGGATTAAAACCCAACAAACCTAACTTATGTACACATGCATTAGATTTAAATGCCTGTGTTTTGGGATTATTGAGGGGTTTTGGTTAAATGAGAGCATGTCGATGCGTGGCCACGTTTCCACTTTAGGAAAAATCCTAATTCTAAAAGGATTTTATTGATGCAGAGCTTGTTGATTTTATTTTAATTTTTTAAACCTTCTGATTAAAAACGATCCGCAGTCGGGACGATGGAGCAGACGTTGATATAAACCCCAGACTGTGGCTGCAGGAGACTCTATATATCTTTAATATTCAGGTTACAACACAACATAGACGTTAACAACTGTTAAGAGTCTGAACTTAAAAACTCTACAACGAGAAACCAGTTTGACGGAGATGCCATGAGTGTATGTGTGTCCAGGTTACAGTTAATACAGAATCTAAAGGAATTGGTTGTGTTTATAGTCCCAACAAAGAAACAAGGGCTGTGCTCGAGTTCGAGCCCGTTATGCTTCTGACTTGAGATGCAAAAAGAGTGCATGTGGTTATTTGTTTAGCTTGTGAGCGTAGCCGGGATGACTTCAGTGGGTGTGTGTTCAGAGCTGCAGCCTCCCTGCAGGTGTTCAACCTCTGTAGCACCTGCACCAAAAAGAAGCCAGCTCTGAGTTCTCGCTGCAGACTTGACAAACTGTTTGCGCAACCGAATGCGTCACGAACCCGTAGTGTCCACAGCATGTCCCCCGTCTCTGCCGTCACTGAACGTTACACCATGTTGTGACTCCTCCGCTGTGACCGGGCGGCTGCGCTCTGTCCACCGGCTTTATCTGCTTTTCAGAACCACCCTCTGCTGTTTGCACAGAAACGGGACTCGTTTAATCTGTTGATGCAGCGATCGATAAGAGACCCGGTGGTTTAAAGCACCCGAGGTTTGCAGGAAATTCTGAGCTTGCACATGTAGAGTTTATGTGCCTGGAATGTGCCTTTAGCAAAGACAAACTGAAGTTCAGATGTGCGGATACTATTTTAAGTGCTGCATCTTTTTACCTTGGACTAAAAAAAAAAGGTCCTCAAATGAGATTTCTTAGATTTATGTTTAATACTAAAGATCCAGTTTATTTGTCAAATTATTAATAGATGCTCTAAATTTGCAGCAGTTTGCTTCACAGAGTCTTGACCGTGTGGACAAATGATTTATTGTAGAAAAACTAAACAAAAAACACATTTTTTGGAAGGGTATATTGTTCGAAGTCCTGCTAGTTTAGGCTTCACATAGCTAGCTAAAGATACTCTGAGAAAATATGTTTTAGTGCCTTTGATTCCATATTGCCTGCTTTTGATTATTACTATTATTATTATTATTATATTTTAAATTCAGATACAGTTCCAGATGTTTTGTCTCACTCTGAGTTTCTTTCTCACGACTAAAGCTGCTTCTAAAATTATACAAAACTGAATTACTGAATTTAAGGAAGGGAGGAGAAGAACCTGGACACATGAGAATAAATAACATTAAACAACAAGAAAAATGACATAATATCAACGTATTGTTGCCTAGAGAGTCGACACCATGAGGTCAAAAACATCTCAACACAAGTCGTTATGATAAAAAAAGGGAAGCGGGTGAAAGAAGGAAAAGGGAAGTGGTAAGGAGCCGTCATAGGATCCCAAATGAAATGAAAAGGTTTATTTTTATCCTTTTATGCAACATTTGACTGTTTCCGACCCAAGGAAAAAAATGAAGGGCCTGATTTACTAACATCCCAAATAAACTGTGTGCACAAGCTTATAGACTGTGCATGTTGTTGGTGATCTACTAAGATTATTTGTGCAATTGACAACAGGTGCAAAAGTGTTGGAGGCCTATTTAAAGCCCTGTTTAAATGAGGATTTCCATCAATCCTCTAGAATATGGGAGAGCAGACTGAATGAAAGCACAAAATTAAATTTGAAACCTTAGAATTGGAGTTACACAATCACACTGGATGAAATTAATAAAACATGTGGCTCTAAACTGGCATCGCTGGACAGGAGATATGTCGCAGTTATTTTTATTTTTGCTTCTATTGTTCCTTAAATGTTGACACCAGCAGAAAACATGGGTTTTGTTGCCTTTCGCCTCCTCCTCACAACAATAACCGCAGATATTTATGTCACTGCTGTTAAAGCCATTTAGGACGTGACTTTCAAACTAAATATAGGTGCAGAAAAAAAACAGTCACTGCAGCCAGTTTTAGTAAATCCAGCTGCATGCACTAAATAAAGTATTTGCATCTTGTCCACCCGATATTATCTTCATACTCATGAAGCCAAACGCGCTAAATGCCCTTTTGGTGGATCAGCTACGTCATTAGTTTATGTTTAGTAAATCAGGCCCTGAGCCACGAACTCCACCTCCACTATTGTGTTTTGGATCAGTAGAGATGGAAACACATGGAGGAAAGGTTAACTAAGGTTCAGAGATACAAACATTCTGTGAAATTAACCCGACTGGCAAAAAAAAGACACAGCGCCCCCTAGTTTTTGGGATGAATTACTACGGACTGATAAATTGTTCACTACTGGTCAAAAGTTTTAGAACAGCATCAGTTTCCTCTGGAGCTTCATCCTACAGCAACATAATGACCCAAAACTTTAGTCCAAGCTCTACCAGAACTACCTCAGGATAAAAAGTAATGGAAAGCTTGAAAACATGGAGTGGACCATGGTCCAGTCTCTAGACTTTAACCCCATGGAGCTGGTTTGTAAGAGTGAATGTAAAGCTCCTGATAAGTGACGCACATTTCTGGGAACTTCTGCAACAAAATTTTAGAGAGAAAGAAAAGTCACAAGTGCGTTCAAGTGTTAAATCAGACAAGGATGGTCAAGGTACTGTGATGAGGCCAAAGTTGATTATTATTTTTCTGACTTCAGTTGTTTATTTGGTCTATGCTTTTATTTCAGAGTAAAATGAGACTTTGGACTGTTCTAAAAGTTTTGACCGGTAGTATAAATGGCTCACACCAACATAGGCTACTACGTGCCTAGCTAACAGCATCTATGCCCCGCCCCCCCTCCATACTATAAAAGAGGCTAAAGCCAGACTAAAGCTTTAAGTAGATTAGCAGATCTACAACAGGATCCTTCTCTTGGCTGTGAAGGAAGCAAAAGTGTCAGTACGTCATTACCTGGCACATCATCGATGTCCATCTCCGTTTGGGTTGTTAATCAGTATCAGTCGTCTCAGGTAGGACTGAGGCCGCTAGCGTGGACCTGATAGTCTGGTGAACTGTATTAAACTCGAGCGTGCACGTGAAGATCCTCCAGCGTCTATAGCACTGTACCAGGTCTCGTCTCATATCTTTTTAACGTAATGATGCCGAGCACCAAACCCGTGTGGACGTGGTGAATTTTTTTGTTATCCTGTTTTTAACCTCCTGAGACCCTGCGTCCTCATATGGGGACGATGAGTTTTAGGTTTTACTGCAGCTTATTCTGCTTCATTTACTCTGCCATCTAGTGGTAGCAAAGGGTCAATACACTAATCGATAAAAACGCAATCATGACGGTCACAGGACAAAAGTGGACGAGGAACAAAACTCCATCTAATTCTACGGTTAAAACATCTGTATTTGTGGTTATTAACGTTTCTAGTTGTGACTTAATTGTCTCAATTGTTTCATATTTTTGTTACACATTGACTTTATTATATTATAAATATTGAAATAATCCCAGTGTCCACATATAAGGACATTGTTTTTTTTTTCCTTCAAAAACTACTACTTCCGGTTGAAAGACGATGCTGATGACGACTTTCATACTTCTTAGGTCCTACTGATCCCAAATACTGTGGAGAAATTAAAAACACAAAAGCTCAGGTCTCAGGAGATTAAAGTCGGATCAGTTTTAATCACGTTCCTGGATCTTGAAATGGTGACTTGGGTTTCGTTGGCGTATTAGAAAGGGAAGGTTTCTGCTGATTGTAAGGTTGAACCAGGCATCGGTTGTGAGGGGGAAGCATCATTTGGACGTTTTGTCCGAATGATCTCGTGTGGTGCGATGGAAACACGTAGCTCGTCTGGGGCTGATGCTGGGAACTGTGTTGAAGGGTTATTTTTGTAGACTGCTAAATATATTCGTCTTGTGTTTTTTTGAAAGAAATAGCCTCAGATGTTTTCGTATGCTCAGTATGCGAACATGCACACAACTCGTGCTGTATTCAGTATTGCGTGTCGTGAGGTTGTGCGTCGTGGGGACCATGTGTTTTTACTGTACCTCTGAATGTAAGTAGCAGCGAGTGCATCGAATATACACTTCAGACGTTCCAAACTTAACACGATCTCCAACAGAGAAATGCTCGTACGTAGGTTTTGCTCACTGCTCTTAATGTGTGGATGGGTTGAAAATGCTGAGACGACTCGATAAAGGAAAGAAAATAGCAAATAATAAAACGAATGTCACGTCAGCTGATGCCTTAGTTCGACGGCTGTCGACTGCGTACGAGTTTCGTGAGGTCAAAGCACTTACTGTTATATTACTAGTCTGTTATTTTGTGTTACATTCTCATATTTTACTCATGGATTTTTGTTTTTTCTGTTATTAAGTTACTGCTCATCTTTGTGTGGAGGTACAAACTCTTCAAAAGCCCCTGTTACCGTATTTATTTCCATGGAACTGCAGCGTTTCCTGCAGGAAGTAGAGTCGAGGCAGATTCTTATCATGCGTCTTGTTGCTTTCTCCTGAATGTTTTCTAGCAGATCCTTTTATTTTATTTAATTTTTTGTTCAACAAGCACTTAGTTTAACGTTTTACAGCTATTAAATATGTTTACACTCATTTGTCAGAGCATTGTTAGTGGCGGAGTCGGACATTCCTGCGCTGTGTTTCCTCCCTAAGAGGAGAAATCATATCTGAGCCGGGACAAGTACAGCTGCAAAAAAAAACTATAGGTGGTAAATGTAATTACAAAGAGATGAATCAACAGAGAGACAGTCTGCGTTGTCTTTATTATTCTCCGAGGGATGATGAAGGCAGCTCTGCTGTGTGCTTTAGTTATTCTCTGTTAAATAGAGAGCAGAGGGCGGTTTTTACCTCACATTCCTCATTTCAGTATTTCATCTCAGGCGCTGAAGGAGGCTGCACAGTTTCCTTTTTCCTTCAACCTGTCTGGGATCTATCTGTGCGATTCCTTTCTGGAAAACCTCCGTAGCAATTTTATAAAGTTTTTTGTTGTTTGTTTTTGCTACGGTGTCAGTTTCCCTCTCACTGGCACAAAATCTTAAATACAGGAAGTAAAGGACACTGATTCGACCTTATTTCAACCAATCAGGACTGATGATGATATCCTCCTCCTTCACTTTGCCTTTTTCAAATCACAAATTTGACTGTGCATGGAGAATGTGCTAGATTAATTCCTGGAAACCTTCTCTCAGCCCTCGGAGTTTAATCATTACAATCAAATCCACGACACTGGGGCTTTTGAATGCAGTTCGTATTTCTGTGACAACAGTTTGTACGACTCATGTCATTTATGGGTTTGTTTCTCATTGAATTCTCATTTTCTATCTTGCATGCATATTTTTTTTTTTTGTGTGTGTGTGTTATTTGATAAATGTCTTTTAAATTCTCATATTTGTATGTTTCATTTGATTTCCTTTTACGATGATTTGTGTCTCGAGCATAAATTGTGTTCCTTGTTTAAAGGAAGATGCAGATCACGATCATTATAGTTTTGTGAGCTTGGAACTGTTTTGGTGTCTTTTTTTTTTTTTTTTTTATGCACCAGTACAAGCCAAAGATATCATGTTAGGAAAAACTGTGAAAAAATGGAAAAATGAGGAAATGGTAGATTTGCAGCCCAGACATAGACGTGTAAAGAAGCAGTAGATGAAGCCATGCACTTCCAAGCTCATGTCTGTTAAACCTTTATGTTTGTGGTTCAGTTTGTAAAGTCTCCATCTTCCTTCACGTCTCTGAACAGAAATCTATGATGGGGTGGACTAGTAGAGTTTATCATGTTTGTTTGTTTGTTTTTTTGTTGTTGTTGTTGCCTTGGTGTCCCCTGTATGAAATAAAATAAAGCACTGTTAAACATCCTCCCTCCTCCTGCGCCCACAGCTTTTCTTTAAACCAAACCACCTTCTGCTTGATGAGATGATCTGAGATGAGCTTTAGTTTGATTTATGCATTTTTAATTTCTCAACAGGATTTAAAAAGTATAAAAATATATATATATGTCCTCATACGTGGACGTGTGGATTATGTTACAGTTAATTAACCAATTTGTAACAAAATATAAAACTGTTTATTTTTAAAAAGACAGAATTGCAAACGTTGAAATCCTGACGTCCTCAAACGAGTACTTGCTAATTAGTTTTGAGGAAAACAGGTCTAAATGAAGTAGAATAATCCTAAAACAAACGAACCTAAAACTTAATGTCCTCATACGTGGACGTGGGGATTATGTTACAGTAAATTAACCAATTTGAAACAAAGTATAAAATGGTTTATTTTTAAAAAAGAGGACAACAGGTCTAAATGAAGTAGAATAATCCTAAAACAAACAAACCTAAAACTTAATGTCCCCATATGAGGACGTGGGGTCTCAGGAGGCCAGTGTACGTCCATCCTTCGCCCCAATAGTTGGATGAAAACGTAGTTGCAGTCGACTTCACATGTAGTTTCAGATTTAACATCCAGGTACCAGAGTGATATCGATCCTCTTATCTCACTCTGACAGAATGTTATTTATATTCACAAATAGCTGAACTCTTTCACTCTTTCTTCACCTTTCACAAGTTCAGCTCATCAGCTTCATAATTTATTTGCTGTGTTGTCCCCCGGTTTCATTATCCACTCGTTTATTCCCCGTCCTCTGACTGATGCAGCAGAGAACACAGAGCAGCTGAAATGTGAATGTTCCTCTTATATAGAAGCTGACTGAGGATATTTGCATCCAGTGGCTCTAAAGGTCTGATCTATATTCGTCCTGTCATAAAGGCGTTCATTTCATTTTTAGTGTGAAGTGCGTCGGTAACAGAAAATCAAACTGGAGTCTGCAAATCAAAAGTCGTCTGTGCGTCACGTAGTGAAATAAGGCTCCTCTGATTCCCTGAGAAGGTAAATGTGACGTAGCTCTGTCGCTTCCTGATGGTTCAAGGTGCCTCTGTGCTCATCATGTCAGGTTTTATAACGGTCATTCATCAATATCAGCAGCAGCTTTGCATGTTCAGCAAAGACAAGTCGGCATATTTAAATGAAGAGTTGTCAGTAGGTTTTTATATATTATACTATACCTGCACTATACTATACTATACTATACTATACTATACTATACTCAGAAGTGGGAAATAACAAGGTACAAATACCTTGCCACTGTACTTAAGTAGATTTTTCAGGTATCTGTACTTTGAGTTTTTCTTTCTCTCATTACTTTTAACTTTTACTCCCTACATTTGTACACAGATATCTGTACTTTTTACTCGTAACATTGGAAAAACAAACTCGATACTTTTTTAACCTCCACGGATGAAGGGACATAAAAAAAAACATGATCAGACACTAGAGAGGGAAAGAAGAAGAAGGAGAGGGCCGGTTAAACGTGGAAAGGTGTGGAGTGGGTGCAGAGAGAACTAGCAGCAGCAGCAGCAGCAGCAGCATGGAGGAAGATTTGTAAAAGAAAGACCTTCCAGTTCATTCATGGCCTCATTTAAGAGAACAAGAATGATTCATGGAGAATGTGTTGAAAAGAAAACCTGTTAAAAATGATCCAGGAGTTCTAGATTATTCTGTCACAACTTTTTTTCATTTTGCAAAATTATCAACCTTTCATTAATGGCACAAAAATAATAAATACTTACTTACTTAGAGCTCCCCCTGGTGGCTGGAGGCTTATAAGCTTCACCATGTTAGTGGATGGGACTTGAGCTAAACTAAAACACTAAGATACATGTTAAATTAACGCTTTTAAAGGATAGGAAACAATAAAATAAATAAGATCAGTGTATAATCTAACATTCTTTTTAATTGTTGGAGGTGGAGCAGTTTTAATCAAACCAAAGCGTGAATCACCAGTGCTCATATTTATGTACTGTTTATGCTTTGAAGTCGATATCTTTGCTTTATGGTATAAAAAGATGCCAGAAGAAAATAATTGACCCATGAACTGAAAAATCTGGATGATTGTTTGCTTTCATATAGTGTATTTGTCTCCTCATTTGTTTCACATTTCCTGTCCTTCTTAGTATGAACTCTTCTAGGTTTGCTTATAGGAAGTGATTTGGTGATTTTGATGGTAAGTCCTGAAGGAAGCTGATTGGTTGATGTGTAGAGGCAATAGTTGAAATGTCTGCAGTGATTTTCTTCCCAGAATAAATGTGCATATTTTATTAGGATATTATCAATAAAATATGCACAAATATAAGATACTGAAAAGAGTGTAGCATTAACTATAGTCTGTGACATTAATATTTTATCCTAACGCCCAAAGTGAAGTGTCTCTGAGGTCCTTCTGTAAATGTTCTGTCTCTGTCCACAGGTCAAGTCTGTCATCAATCTGCTGTTTGCTGCCTACACAGGAGACGTCTCTGCACTGAGGAGGTGAACTGATCACACTTTAACACTGACGTGAACACGTTTAAAGTGAAACCTGTCTCCTCTCACCTCTCATCTGCACGAGCCTTTGCTCAAATAGGATCAGGAAGTATTTACTCCAGTCAGAGTAAACTCGTCCACGTCTGCGTTTCCTTCCTCATAAAACATTTAAAAATCATTGCATTCTTGTTTACAGTCTTCTCCCACATCTTTGCTGGTGCATAGATAGATGGAGATTTATTGGCATCTCTGTTAATACAGCTCAGGGTTTAAATGTCAGTAAAAACCTAAAGAAACTCACACCAATATCTGGCTTTTTCTTTTTAAATGTCAGTATTTTGTTGATAAGTCAGTTATTAAATTTAACACAATCAGACTGTTTAGTGTTTACAGTGAAATGTCACCAGTTATTCATAGTGAATGGTTTAAACTGCCCATTAAAGTGAAGCTTAGTGCAGGTGGTGAACCAGCGTTTCTTCAGTGTGATGATGTTTGTGGGATAAAGACTTTGTGATCGTGCTGAGTTTTAAGCTTCTGTTATTTTGCTTGTGTTGAGGTTAATTTTTAGGTTAAGTTTAAGACTGTAACAGGTTTGGTTTAGGAACAGAAACTTGGTTAAGTTTAGAAAATAAAACCCACTGTTAACCTGAAAACTGGTAGGAAAGCTACAGCATTTATGACGTATTCACGTACTTTAACATGAAGCAGTTCAGTATTTGAGCCTTTGTCTCGACAAAAAATGATGAAATCAGGTTTGATCAAATGAACCATTTTAATCTTCATAAACTCCTGAGTAATTTACATTTTGTTTTGTCCATGTAAGAAGATAAGGAACCTGTTTCCACAATAACTGTGTTTTATTACTGTTATATGTATTTTTCTTTTTTTAATTGGACCCCAGGAAGAATAGTTGACATGTAACATATTAACTACTAGGATCCTGGTAATAAGTCTAATAAGAAAACAAATGACATTCAAACACGTCTGTTCTCAGCTTCCAAGATGTTGCTTTTTATAATTTTAAAGACACAGTTCTCAGAGAAAGTTTCAGTCTGTGTCATTCATCTAAACTACGTCCTGTGTGTTTCTGCAGGTTTGCGCTGTCGTCCATGAACATGGAGCAGAGAGACTATGACTCCAGAACAGCGCTTCACGTGGCAGCAGCTGAAGGTAACACACAGTCTGAAGTCAGCCAGTGGACGTGTTGTGGTTTTATTTATTTTATTTCATTATTTATATCATTGTTGCATATCCCCTCTGCCTCCAGGACACACGGACGTGGTGCGCTTCCTGCTGGAGGCCTGCAAGGTGAACCCGGTGCCCAAAGACCGGTGAGCTTTGGTTTCTCTGCAGCGTGGATATTATTCAGTTATTTTGGCTTTAGAAGTCAAACAGACCTGACCTGCTGAGATTCAAAACAAATTCACATCAGGAAATGAGTCAGAAAACTTTATTAATCCCTCGAGAGCCCGTTCTGTTTACAGTCACAGCAAATGAATAGGACACAACTACATAAACATTTGCACCTGTCATGTGATCTCTGTGGTTCTGAAGGGAAACAGAGAGTCGGCATATTGTTTGTTTTCTCATGGGCAGAGCCGTGTTTTAGAGAGTCTGTCCAACTCAAACCATGGCGCCATGTTTGTTACATCAGAGCTTAGATGTGACTCTATGGGGCGGATGTGCTATGTTGAAATAAATGTCTTATTTTCACCATTAATGGGCCTATAATAAAAATCTTAAATGAACTGTAAAATGCTTTGTAGCCTAATATATAAAGTCTAATGTTAACTGTTCTCTATTTATTTTTTTTACTCTTATGAAACAGTAATTCTTTGCCTTGAATGCTGCACGTTGCACCTGTTTTATGTCGCGCTGCGTAATTTCCTCCAGTGCTTTTTGGTCGTAGCCGTGTTCTGTTTGTGCAGATGGGGAAACACTCCGCAGGACGAGGCCGTGCACTTCGGCCACCACGACGTCGTCACCATCCTGCAGCAATACCACGACAAATACAGCCCGCCTGCAGCTTCCGAGGACAAGGAGAGCGCGGAGAAGAGTCTGGACAGCCTCCTGTAGACCTGCTGCAGGTTTCCACCCCGGAAACACTGGACGGACGCGGTTCCTAAACGCTCAGGCTTTCTGAAGTGTGTGATGAACTAGTTAGCTCGGTGTTGCTTTGCTTTCTGGCTCTGACTCGCAGCTCTGTGTGTGTGTCGTGTGTGAGCACTTTAAACAAATAATATCTGAATATCAGTAACACGGTGTCAACAGTCTGTTCCTCATGTAACTCAGCAGATTGTGTGTAGGTGTTAGTTTAGGTTATTCTCTGTCTGGTACCATTTGGATAATACTCTCATTGTGTTTGTGTTGTGAGGTAGTGAGGTGCGTGGAGCTTATGTAAATTGTGTCTCTGAGTGTGTTAAGGTTCACATGTGTTGTGTCAAAGCTGCAGGAAACAGTGCTGTGTGTGTGTCAAGGATGTTAAAAACATGATGGAAATGTGCAGAGCGGCCATCTGAGTTTTGCTTCCACGCGTTTTGTTGAGGTCCGTGAATGTAATTAATTTCTCTCTCGTAAAAACCTCAGTTGCAAATATATAAAATGAACAAAGTGGTTATAATCCAAACTTAACACTATGTGTGTGGACGTAAATAAAGACTTGAACATTCCTTGAGTTAGAAACATAAAAATAATGGAACTACCTGATGAGTCAAAGTCAATTAACTTTAATTACTATTTTTATTAAGAATATTGGTAAAGAATAATAAGGGAGATATGGTTAATAAGAGGGAGATGTGGTTAATAAGAGGGAGATGTGGTTAATAAGAGGGAGATGTGGTTAATAATAAGGGAGATATGGTTAATAATAAGGGAGATATGGTTAATAATAAGGGAGATATGGTTAATAAGAGGGAGATATGGTTAATAATAAGGGAGATGTGGTTAATAAGAGGGAGATGTGGTTAATAAGAGGGAGATGTGGTTAATAATAAGGGAGATGTGAGTAATAATAATGGGAGATGTTGGTTAATAATTTAAAAGGGAGATGTGGTTAATAAGAGGGAGATGTGGTTAATAATAAGGGAGATATGGTTAATAAGAGGGAGATATGGTTAATAATAAGGGAGATATGGTTAATAATAAGGGAGATGTGGTTAATAAGAGGGAGATATGGTTAATAATAAGGGAGATGTGGTTAATAATAAGGGAGATGTGGTTAATAAGAGGGAGATGTGGTTAATAATAAGGGAGATATGGTTAATAAGAAGGAGATGTGGTTAATAATAAGGGAGATGTGGTTAATAAGAGGGAGATATGGTTAATAATAAGGGAGATATGGTTAATAAGAAGGAGATGTGGTTAATAATAAGGGAGATGTGGTTAATAAGAGGGAGATATGGTTAATAATAAGGGAGATATGGTTAATAAGAAGGAGATATGGTTAATAATAAGGGAGATGTGGTTAATAAGAAGGAGATATGGTTAATAATAAGGGAGATGTGGTTAATAAGAGGGAGATATGGTTAATAATAAGGGAGATGTGGTTAATAAGAGGGAGATATGGTTAATAATAAGGGAGATGTGGTTAATAATAAGGGAGATGTGGTTACTTATAGCTGCCTATAGTTAGTGAAGAAATATCTATATTTTGGGGAGATTTTGCTTCAACAACGTTGTCTTCTCTCAGAAAAGTAGAAAGAATATTTTATTTCTCTGCACATTTTTAATGTTGCATGAAATAATATATTATTAAAATATAATATTATACAACAATACAGCAAACACAGGATTATTACATATTTTAAATGTATGTGCAGGATTTTAAGTTCAGATATAACCTTAGTTGCATGTTTAAACAAAATGTCTGAATGTAGCTTTTCATCTGATAAAGTTCCATCTATTATTATATCTGTTATTTAAACTTGTAAAAATTAATGACACATTTTCTATTTATGATGAATGGAAGTTTAAAATATACGAGGGACATTTTCTTTTCAATCACAGCCTGAAATCTCCACTTCAGTTCATTTACAAGGGACAGACTTGTTTTCATGTTATTCAGTCTGGATTACACATATTATTCTTTAAAACATGGCATTTTAATCATTTATTTTATTTTTTTTCCTGGAAATTCACATTGTTTGTTTTTTTTTTTAGTTATGTCGTAATAAAATTAAATATTATCTCGTATACAATAAGTAAATCTGCAAAAACTTCAACAAAATGAACCTTTTTTTTTCTCCCAATGTTGACTTTCTGTTCTGTAAATTAATGCATTAATGCAAATTTAACCAGATGTAATTTGCATATTTAAACTGAGGCTGTTAAAGTCAATGCATAAATATTCATTTTAACACACGTATTGTTGTCATGACCACGAAGCAAACACGATGTGCAGTTCTGACGTAGTAAATTAGAAACAAACAAGCAGACGTTCAGCTCTAAAACTTTCCCATCTTTAAACACAAAATTTCATAAAACATAATGTTGACCCCCCCCCACAAAAAATAAATAAAAGAAAATTAACAAAATATCGTTTCATTCCTTTTATTTCAAAGATGATGATTTTTATCATACAAATAAAACATGTTCAATAAATGGTCAGTTGCACCTTTAACTCGTCAGGTAGCTACATTAGTGGATTTGCCGGCTACAGATTTTACACAGAGTGAGGGAAGGCTACGAATTATTTATTTTCTTTTTGGGACTGTAAAGTCTTGAGACGACTGAATGTGTACGAATGACGTTATTCCGCTGGACGTTCAGTATTGTACAACGCAGTTGTTACTTCTCTTGGCACTGGAATGCAAACAAATGTTTATTTTAATAAACAAATATAAAGAACGGCTACAGGATCCGGATTTATTTTTTCCTTAAAAAAAAAACAGCAAAACAATCACATTGTGGCATTGATAGTTCATTTGATCAGCTGTACATATACATATATATATATATATTTAGAGGATGGGTGGGTGGGGGGAGGGAGGCTCTTCAAAGCTGGACACAGGCAGCGGTGAGTAGAGCAGAGGGTTCCCTGACGGCCAGAAGACATCAAATCCCAGCTCCTTCAACAGTTCAGTTGGGTCATTCTGCAGCCAGACAAAAAGTAGATTTAGTAAACCGTAACCAGTCTAAACCTAAAGACAAGTACTGAGTGAACACTCGTCTGCGGCCGCGCTCTGCTCTGTGAAGCACCGAAAGAAGTGAGCAAAAATATGATAAAGGAGAAACCCACATATGTGTCCATGTCCATGTCATCATCTTCCAGTAGCACAGCGGGTGGAGATGGAGGAGGTGTAGGATTCCTGTACAAAAAAAAAAACAAAAAAAACATCAGACTTTAGAAAATCATTTTCTGTACAACGATAGAGAAGATGTCTGGGGGTGGAAAGCATTATTGTCTTACTTACACAGATACGCTGATAAGTTTCCTGTTGACGTACCCGTTTCCGCTCTGATGTGATGATTCTTCTGCATGAACAGAACACAGACATCTGGTCTTTATCTGCACGTCAGCATCATGAATCCATAGTTGTGTGTGCAGCTTCACGCAACAGGTGCATGGAGGTCGACTCCAGCCTACGTCTGTGTGTTTGCTGAATAAATGTGACTTTGATTCAACGGGCGAGAAACGATACCTGTGATTTTGCAGTAGCGCTTGAAGGCGACGTCTTTGTGGATGTCAGGGTAAAGGTAGATCAGAGGATTCCTGGTCTTTCGCTGCGTCGTCAGACTGTAGCGGTAAAGAATGTCTGGCAGAGATATCGTCTTCAGCTCCGTCTTAATGTAAGGCTCCACCGAATGCACGTGAGGCTCTGCAGAGGAACCAGAGACGGAAAAGTAAGGCCAGGTTCATAGACAATGGAAACACGTGAAATTTCAGAAACATCGCTTTTATTTAGCGTAAATCGTGATTTGCTTCCACCTGTGAGTACTGGCTCACACTCTGACCAGTCAGCCAGTCAGAGATGGAGGAAAGGCTCTTGTTTTTTGGACCTTGCTTGGTTCTACATACCTCCATTGGCGTCCCTGTCCACCCAGCTGAAGGTGATCGCTCCGTCTTTGTTGCTCTCGCTAAAGCGCAGCAGAAAAGTCCCGGTTTTCGTTGTCTGCAACAGCAGCCGAGCTCTGCCCCTGCTCACGAAGCCCATGATGGACCTGAAACCGACACGCAGAAAGGACCAGTTCACTGAGGTCCATGTGTTCCCTCGCACCACGGTGCATATCTCAATATTTAAAGTCTCAAAGAAGTCTTCAAATTCATTATAATCCAGCCTCTTCATCCACATTCCCACCTCTTACTGGTTGTTCGTCTTATTGAATCATTTGTGTTGTCTTACCCGTCCCGCCACAGATCCACCAGGTATTTCTTAATCAAATCCAGAATCCCATCAATCCAAATCCAGGCACATTCATTCTAGCACACGGTAAAAAAATGTCAGCGTTCACTCAGATCCTGCTCAGATATGAATATGACAACAAATGATGTTGACACTCACTTTGGAGAAGTTGCTCCAGTGCACGAGATCGTCAGGATCGTCTGTGACAAAAAAAACAAAAAAAACCTACAGTTATTTACCACATTCAGTGTATTAAAGAGAGTCCTACACGTGGAATAAAAAAAAAAGCAAACACTCCCTTGACAATAATTATTTAAAGGCTCGTGTCTGTACAGGAAGTGTAGCGCTACAGCCAGATTTAAAACATTCAGCCTGAATAGCTGAACAAACGTAACAAACATACGCTTAAATTATTATTAATAAAAGTATTTTTGCATGAACACAGCCACCACTTTATGATAAGCTAAGCTAACCGACTGCTGACCGTTATCGGGACCAGAGTCCGTGTCAAACTCGGACTATTTAACTATTTCTGTCTGTTATACTAGTCGCGTTGCGTTTCTCTGTGTGACGGTGTGCATCAGAGAGTCCTAGCAGCCAAACACTCACCACCCACGAGTTTGTCTCGGAGCATGGAGAGCTGGTCGTCGTCGAGTCCTCGTTGACCGACGGACAGAAACTGCCAGCTCAGAGCCTGAGACAGCTGAGTCCAGGGCAGCGGAGGAGGGCTGACGAACAGCGACAGGTTCTAGGAGGTGAAGTTATGGAAATGTGACAATGCAACTGCTGCTTAGGGCCAAACAGACCCTGGTACGTTGGTTTAACTGCTGGGATGTGGCTTTACCATGGAACTGCTCTGGCACAACATGTTGTACCAGATGATGGAGGCCCAGGCGCTGGGGACCTGGTTGGAGCTGGATACGACGATCACAGGAAGGGAGCTGGTCTGGACCAACACGAGGGTAAAAGTCAGTCAGTGAACTTCCTTCTTCTGGGACTCAAAGTCAAGAGCAAAGATCTCACCTCAATGCTGAACGTCTGCCCTGCGCTGTGCAACTCCGTCACAAACTTAATGATGTGGAGCTCCTCAGTGACGATGAGACGACTCTGGTGGAGGAGGAGGAGAAAACTGAGTCATACTGGAGGCACTTAACAGTAACGTGGGAGGAAAATGTCCTTGAAGTGTGTCGTTTTTTTGTGTACGTGGTCTTTAATGGTCTCCGTCTACTCCTGAGGGAAATATGCTGTATTTAAGAGTTTGACATAAAAGTGCACGACGAGGGACTAGTAAGAGGGCGCAATGAGGCCTGCATCTGTCAAACGTGCAAAATATTGGGCGCAGTCCATTTAGTGTGTTTGGCTTAATGAAGATAAAAAGATACGGGCGTTTCTGAAGGAATGAGCATAAATATCGTGCAGAGAAGGTAAAAAAATAGATTATTTAGTTCACGCAGTGGGACTCATATTATTAAAGCTGAAACTGACGGAATAAACAGATTTTTCTGTATTTAGTTTGATTAACTGGCTGAGCAGAGGAATAAATGTCTGCGTTGTGTTATTGTTGTGAGGAGGATGCGAAAGGCAACAGAGGACCAATCTTTTTCACGTGCGTCAACATTTTAGGAACGACGGAAGCAGAAATAACTGAGATGTATCTCGTATCCAGCGATAACATTTTGGAGCCACCTGTTTCCTTTGCTCTTCTTATTTCTCACCATTTTGTCTTAATTCCACTTTTCCTTTTGTTTTCCCCACAGCATCGACCTCATAACAAGCAGCCTCTCATACTGACTTTCTCCTGGTTCTGTTAATATTCCTTTGCTCTATCTCCAAAATATGTTTGTTTTTTTGCCTCTAATTCCACAGCTTCAAATTTTATTTCACGCCTTCGTTAGGTCTGTTCTCCCAAACTCCCTCCACCACCTTTTGCAACAGTCTATAAGCTTGTGCGCACAATTTAGCATCGCCCTTTATTTGGGATCGTAGTTAAATCAGGCCCTAAGTCACTGAAAGTTCCAACCTGTACGTCTAATTTAATATCCACGTTAGGTAAAATGGATATGTGACATTTTTAAAATCAGAAGGTGGCTGAAAAATAAATGTCTTCTCTTACCTCACACAATCCTTTTGTTCTTGACCTTTTCTCTGTAATGGACTGAAAAACAAATGGTGAGAACTGTTAGATTCTTGGGTTAATAAATGTACGTACTGTTTAGAAAATACATATAAATAAAAAAATTAAAAATAGATGATGTGTCCTTTAACTTTCCAGGTGTTTGACAGTTTCGTACCATGTGGTCAAACTCTGCGGTCAAGCCTCTATCAGGTGTGTCCACATCCAGCACTTTGCTGTCGCTCCTGTTGAAATCAAAGAGACGGAACCTGCACCCGGAAACGAGAAGTCAGAATTAACCGATGTTCATCTAAACCACCGATCAGCTGTGTGTCAGTCACATACCCGCTGCCCGTCTTGGTCTCTTCAACGTCCCTTTATTGTGGGAAAGCACACAGACAGAATCATGAGAACAAGAAAATAATTATCTATACTTAAACAAACTCATCACTCGTGTTTTTTTTTTGTTTTGTTTTTAACTCACTTGTCAAATACTGGTTTGACTTTAAGCATGCACTTAAAATCAGGGATGTTTGCTAAGAACCTGAGGAGAGAAAAATAGAAGATCAGCATCAGCATTTCATACGAATAAGTTGTGTTTATTTACAATCATTCGTCCTATTTTAAAGGCAACCTTACCTCACTGTCACTTTGAACTGCACCCCGGTCTTGATTATTAGAGGCCGCTGTGGTAAACTTTGCATGACGGGTTGTTTCTCAACAACAAGAGCACTGCAACGCAAGGCCACAAAAAAACAGCGTGAGGACAGTTTGTGAGTTCGTGCTATGGATGAAACAGTCCTGGTGTCATGTCTTACTTTGTGAGAAGCTTCGCGAGCAAGGACTGGCCGAACGTCTGCATTTCAGCGAGTGAAGCTGCGAGGGAAACACCGTAGCAGCTGCTGTATTTGTTGTCCTGTTCCTGCAGCTTCTGCAGCTGTTTGTGTATTTCTAGCAGCACCTCAGCGACGGTCGTAAACCTGCACACAGAACACGAGCGCCAGGGATGGATGGCATTAAAAAACATACAAACTTTATCCAAAAATGGAGCCTTTTTATTTTTTAAGGCATTTTGTAACGTGCAAGTCGAACAGAATATTAATTTAAATAATATAAATACAACTAAGACTAAGAAATAATGAACAAACTGTCATGATGATCCTAATAAAACCAGTGGCGTGGGGTCTGTCAGGCTATCGAAGACGCTACATTACTTTTAATAAAATGCTAAAAATGCTATGCATGGTCAGATGATGGATCTAATTCCAGGTGTTTCCTCCCTTGTTGCAGGTTCTGCATCTTTTGAGGTGAAGTCAAGACAAACTTGGTTTGACCTTAGACATTCTGAAGGTTCATTTCCATCCATGCAGGTGAAAAACCGACAGCACAGCAACAGAGCTAAGGAGGCTAAGCTAATTAAATATTCAGTGGCACCGATATAAAGCCCCCAGATCTGATTTGCTTCTCAGTCTGGTTATTATCCTTTTACCACTTTATGGTACAGAGCACATTATCATAGTATAGGCTACACAATTATTGATACATGTCTGAGAAACTAGATGAACCAACGTATAAACTGGTATCTACCACTGCTGAAGGTGGTCCAGGCTGGTGTCAACGGGACGTCCCAGACAGGACATCTGCTGCTTGTGTTTCCACGCAGGCAGCTCCACATCAGTGAGAGTGGTCACAATCTGCTCGGCACATTTTAAAATGCTGACCACACGGTCCGGCACAATCTGAAAGAAGAACAACCAGGAAGAAAGATAAAATAAAAAATAAAATCACACTATCATTAGTGTGAGCCTTGATCTCAAAAACGCCGCTTTAAAAATGAAGTTTGAAGTTAGCCTAGCCTTATGCTAGCCTTATGCTAGCTAGTTACCTAGACTAAACATTTAGATAAATAGCAGCTAGCATCATATATACTGTGAAACCCATGTGTGCATGTATTTTATGTCCATGTAAATAGACACATTTAATTTAACTTTACCTCAGTGAAGTTATTATGGCTAGCATGCTAATGCTATAATGATAATACCAAATAACAGTAAGACTGGTTTAATTTTGACTATTTCTGAGTATTTATAATTTTTCTGAGTAATTTGAACCTTTTAATGGTGATGGATGAACACGGAGACTGAGGAGAAGGTAAACACAGCTCCATGACTGATGAGGTGATTGGGCTACAAAGCATTTTACAGCTCATTTAAGATATTTAAAGGAAGTAGACGCTGGGATATTTAAGTGAGGACCTTTAACATATTGACAGATGTTGGTAATAACATTTATAGGCCTGTTAATGGTGAAAATAAGTAATTTATTTAAACATAGAGTTACACTGTAGAATCTAAGCTCTGATGTAGCAAACATGGCGCCATGATTTGAGTTGGACAGACTCTCTCTAATATATGGCTCTGGTGCAAACACCGCCTGGCTGCCCTCCTGTGGCTCGGAGGAGTATTGCAACCAAACATAAATTACGGCTCTTACACTACCTGTCTTTTTTGCAGGATGATGTCTGTCAGCTTGTAACACTCCATCTCCACAAATCTCTGGGACTGAGCCAACCCATTGTGCTGCTCCACTGGTAACAACAAAACAGGCACATTTGTCAAACACAAGCGAAGCCGGAAGTTCATCCACGTCACCTCCTTTTCTGCAGGTGTGCTGACAAACCTTTGCTTTGCCAGGTCTTCAGTATGAAGTCGAGCTTCTCATTTAGATTCTCCAGCATCTTAATTTCCTTCTTGATCTCCTGCATTAGAGTTCACAAAGTCATAAATACAGTATACTCTGCTCTACAGCTGTGCAGCATTTCTCTTTCGAGGCAGCTAAAAAGTTACAGCGAGTTTACCGAAGCCTGCTGTTTCAGTTTGCTGACTTTGTTGTGCAACTCCGTCCAGTGTTGTTCCATGCTTTGACCCATGCAGCCCTAAGAAAAACACAGAACAAAAAGTTTAATACTGTACTGAAAATATTCCTACAAAGCTTTAACCTCCTGAGACCCTGCATCCTCATATACACCTTATTTTGCTTGATTTAAACCTGTTGTCCTCGTTAGTGGACACTTTAGTCTGCCATCTAGTGGTAGCAAAGGGTCAATACATTAGTTGGTAAAAACATGTTAGCTGCATTCACTATGTAGACGATCACAGGACAAAAGTGGAAATTCTACGGTTAAAACATATTTATTTATGCTTATTAACGTTTCTCGTTTGATATGACGCGCAAATTTAACTAATTTTATTAATAGCAACGAGCTACAACGTCGCTAATTAGCAAGTACTCGTTTGAGGACATTGGGACTTCATTGTTATGGTTTTGCTCAGCCATGTTCAGGTATTAAAATAAACAGTTTTATATTTTATTATAATATATAATGATGGAATCAGTGTCAGTGTTCACATATGAGGACACTGATTTTTTCCAAAAACTACTACTTCCTGTTGAAAGATGATGCTTAGTTTTCATACGTCTTAGGTCCTACTGATCCCAAATACCTTGGAGAAATTAAAAACACATAGCAAACAAAAGCTCGTGTCTCAGGAGGTTAACTGCTCGTGTTGGCATGAAACGTATCTCGTCACCTGCTCCTGAGAGATTGAATCCAGGATTTTCTTTTCCTCCTTAAGGCACCAAGAGAGACGTATGGCCAAGTTTAGTGGATTATTTTCAAAGTTCTCCTAGGAGAAAAAAAAAAAATCCTAATAAATAGTAGGAATCCAAGAAATCCAAGAAATAGCAGATTTTCAATTTCTCATGTCGGCCTTACCTTTAAATAATTCTTCATCCTTAAATAATCAGGCGCCTGCAAAATGTTGTTCTCCTCAACAGAACGTTTCCACTGTTCGTCCAAATGGAGAAGGAAAGAACTGAAGTACGTGTTGGCTTGAGCTTCGTTCACAGCGGCCGAATCCCTGAGAGAAGACAACTGGATGTCAAGGTTTGATGTAGCGAGATAAAAGTTCAGGATAAGAGGATCTAACCATGTACCAAACATAAGCACAGACATAATTATTAAGAGAGATGAACACAATATGTAAGTCTCCACTGACGTTCCTGACTAGGTTGAGTTTAAACTGGTGCAGATGCTACACTGGTCATAAGGTGACTGTATGTTAAGCTCAAGTCTGGGATTGTTTGCAGTCTAAATAAGTTTGATACGTGCTATAATATGCCAGGTGGACAACATACTCACTCATTCATCGTTTATTTTCTGTAACCATTTCTAAAATACATATAAGTTAAGGCTGTCAAAGTGCAGGCATGTTTATGTTATTATGACCTGGGCCTGACCGTAGCAAAATAAAAGTGATATTTTTGAAATTTCTATAAAGTATTTTGCACGCGTTTCCACTGAAAGGCGTTTTGCGAATGAGCTGTAACTCTGGTAAAGTCTCATCTTGCGATGTCCCATAATTCTCACGAATTCTCGTCACTTTAAGGAAGATGGACCAACTGAGTCACCTCCAGTGACGTCGGTGACGGGGAAATGCAGAAAAAAAAAATTTCCATTGGACTTTTATTTTGTGGTCTGAAAAACCACAACATGAGGGCATAAAAATGTTTTAGCTTTAGATAAAGAACTAGTAACATTGTGGAAAGTCAGTCAGTCTGGAGAGAGGTAGTAATAAATAATTATGTCCTGCGCCAAGTAGCATTAAAACTGCTGAGTGATGAGAGCAGGGAGAATTCTGTGCAGCTCAGGTGTTGGTTACACACTTTAACTACAGATATCAAAGGATTAATCATGAATGAATATGTTAATCTACTGATACTACTTGAAACAATAGGGAGAGATGTGCAAAATGCAGCTGGACCCTCTCATGGAAGCCACAACAACTTCCCTACATCTACAAATATTTCAAGGCAGTAAGTTGGTCTGGAGCATAGACTGTATACAAATATGGACAACCTGTCTCCACATTCTTGCATTTGCCAAACTGACGCAGAGTCTGATCAGTATGGACAAGGGTGGAGCCACGATATCGATGCCCCGCCCATGTTTCCCTTCAGACCCACTCGTATTTTTCTTTTAATTAATACTACCCTGTGCTTTATCTTTATCAGTAACAAGGAAATGTTGGATTATACGCTGGACTTATTGTTAAAAATAGTTTTTACCACTCTCACGGTCTCACAGGACCACTTTACAGAGCTGTTGGCATGGCAACTGGCGGTCGCCATCATGTCACATCCTGTTTCTATCGTGTTCATCACATTGTACTAACTATATAAAAATGAGAGAAACCATAACTGAAAAAAAACTCACGTGTATTTTAGTGTTTTATTTTGACCCAAGTCCCGCCCACTAATATGGAGGAGGCGGAGCTTATGACCTAAGGGGAGCTTTTCTATCTTTAGTAACCATGAGGCAATTAAAGGCAACAATAACACACGATCGAGTGGGAAAAGCTCAGTTTAAGACTTTGGATAAACAAATGGAATAAATATATACATAAAGTAAATGAGCAGCTCCTCCGTTCATATTTATATACAGTCTATGCTACATTTCACGCCCCCGTCCTTCATACAGCCAGACTCAGCCCCTGCGCCCTTCCACACGCGTCTTACCAGTCTTGGCTCTCGATCCAGAAGCACAGAAAGTGTCGGATGTCTCTGGGGAACGTGGTCTCCCCGTACAGCTGCCTCACACGGCTCTGGAGAGACGAGTCCAGCCTCAGCAGGTCCTGCCACTGCGCCATCTCCAAGTATCCCGGACAAAAATGAATCACAATGTATCCAAAAAATCACGCAACGAGCAGCCGGATGAGAATCACGGGAAACAAGGAACCTGAACAAACACTAACGACGCAAATATTTGGACAACTAACTTTTGACATTCAACAAATAGAAGAAATGAATGAGGGCAAATAAATAACTGAGCAGCTCAAAAACGAAACTGTTCCCGTATCGAAAGAGGAAAGGAAAACGATCCTTTGCGTCCTGCACACTCAATAAATCTGACCTTGTGTCTGTCGCTATGGTTGTAATTTACAGGTAAAGTGAGATAGACGTCTCACACCAGACCACCCGACCCGACCCCTGTCCTGACCGGGTCTGACTGTGGTTCCGCGGGCCGGTGCTTTTTATAAACCCGGTAACGCCCTCCGAATCACGTGATTCACCAGAAATCGTGGCCGAGCTGAGTCAAGTTAACCCCTCGGTTGCACAGTTTGCATTTCCGCTTTCAAATCACGCAACAAAAGGACAAAGGGAATAAGATTTAAAGTGAACAGGACGTTTATCTCAAAGAGTCTTTAAATGTAAATGAACTGTAGAGATTGTGCGCGGACCCACAAGAGAGAGACGGGTTGTGCGTAAATGTTCGGGAGTTTTAGGTGTAAGAGGATGTAAAAGGCTACAGGCCGTGTGTCAAACATACGGCCTGCGGGGCAAAAGAGGTCCGCCAGAGGGTTTAAAGTGGCCCGAAGCATGAATTACATATACATTACATAGAAGAATGGAAATAACTTATTTTCCTAATTTGTCTTAGTAAAAGAAGTGGACAGAACACAACACTGAGAGCCAGGACCAAAGAGCACAGAAATGAGCCCAAACTGCACTTATCTTTCATAAGAAATTTCATTTTTTAAAGAATTCTCATCTGTTTTTGTAGAGATGGTTGTAAACATACTCCCTTTACTGCACATACCAACACATTCACACCAGGCCTCAGGCAAAGAAGAGGTTTTGTTTTTGTTTGTTTGTTGCAGGAACTAGATAAGAAAATTGCAGTTTATCGAGTGGCCGCTTGAGGCTGGTTGCAAAAGGGAGTAAATCCCCATAGACCCAGTGTTAAAAAGCTTTACAGCATTATTAAACATGTTTACAGCCTGGTGCAAAAAAAAAAAAAAAAAAAAAAAAACGGGTTTGGTCTCAATGGTTTATTTCACTATTCATGACAACACAACAGGGGTGAATTTATTTCTTCTGTGTTGGTTCAGCCAGAGGGACTACAGTGTGATGTTACCTTCATTTCTGTGTGAGTATTCAAGTTAAGCTAGAATACTATGATCTTAGCACAACATCTAGTCAACATCAGTGCTATTGCTATAATTTGGATGGTTTAGTATCACGAGCCACAATTAAAGTATTGTGACACTCATGCCAGACGTTACTGTTTACTGTTTTATCGAAAAAATGAAAGTTTTTCATCTTTGTGTTGAACAGCCTGACCTCCTAATATGTCCCTCTGTGATCTTAAAAAGCGGAATCAAGTTTTGTTCATGCTTTAAATTGCACATGTAGTATCGCCCTCTTCCTGTCCACATTAATTTTTCCGGGTTTGTAGAATGTGTTCGTTACCTAAAGGGTAAAAGGCTAATTACTCTGTAAAATATTATCCCCAAGGCTCTGGTTGTTCATTAATGTGGAGAAAAGGCACCATATATAAGGAGAGTGTTGGAGCTGAGCAGGAAGGAATTCGACGGTTGGTGCCTGAAGAGTTTTTAACTTTGTTCTTTCGTGCATTTTTTAAATGCAAGAGAAGACTTGTCAGAGATGATCACGTCTTTACGCAGCACAGCAACATACAACATATGTTTCATAACACCCACGTCAATGCGCTCAGAGAATCACGTGATTCTCGATAAATTCTTGCCGCGAGGCAGCAAGCGGTAGTTTTTCGCAGACATTTTACTTCCGGCTGCATTTCAAAATAAAGGCTCTAAACTCCCGCCGTGCCACAAAACGTGTCCCTTTGTTTTTGTGGCTCTTTTTCCAACACTAATCACCCAAGAATCCAAAATGCTGCAGAGAGAGCATTAGATTATAATGAAGATTATATTTCTCTTCACTGGTGAAATGGATATAGAATAGGCTCTTAATGGCCAAGCTTCCTTGCACATCTGATACATGTTTTCAATGTTTGCCTCGTCCACCACACCTGATCCAAATGATCAGCTCGTCATCAAACTCCTGATAAGGAGCCATAATCAGGTGTGTTGGAGGAGGGAAACATAGAAAACATGCAGGGCAGTGGCCCCGGAGCACAGGAATCGAGCAACAATGGTGTTGTTAAAGTAAATAAATATATAAAGTAATATATTAAGCTAACTATTTGCATGAATATACAAGCTATCCCCCACCTGCAGTCTATATTTAATTTTTTTCTCAGTTATACTTGTATTTTTACCTTGTGAAAAAAGTGCATGTCACTGTGCATTGTACTACGTAAAACTGTGCACGTCATAAATAAAACCTTGTCTTATCTTATCTGGCTTGTCAATTCACCTTTCTTACAAAGAGACGACTCCCCTCACGATGAATAACTTCAAGCCTCGAAGAAAAACAAAACGTACGAGTTATCAAGAACAAATCAAAACAAAAGAACCTGAAAACTTCTTGTTAGTTAGGAAATCATACGTAGATACCAAAGTGCTGTTTTTGGCACCTCCACATTGGCCTCATTCTTTCAGAGGTGGCTTTGTTGTCTCAGTAAACGTGGCCTTCTTCTTATTCTTCTTATTCTTCTTATTCTTCTTATTGTTCTTATTCTTTTTATTCTTTTTATTCTTCTTATTCTGCTTATTCTTCTTATTCTTTTTATTCTTCTTATTCTGCTTATTCTTTTTCAAGCTCGACTGAGATTTCTACGGGTTCAAAGCACGATTTTTAACTGGAAGACTTTCACTTTTCACAGATCAGTTTCCAAAGAAAGGAAAATCTCTTCACGGTGTCACATTTCATAGGTAAGAATAACGAAATAAGTGTGACTCAGGTAACAGCAGATACAGGCGCTGATAGAGTTAATTTTCCATGTACAGACTGGTTCTTATTTTCGCAGCCATTAACGCCTTCAGACCTGCTTCTTCTGGCAAAAAAAGGCAGAACTGTTCTTCTCTAACCAAGAAACAAAGGGGTTTTTTTTTTTTTTGCCAACTCATGTTTTTATTAGTATTTTTTCATGTCCATTTCCCTGTGAGGGTCATGTGAATGGATTTAAAAGCATGTGTCTCTGGTTATCTGATCAGATAGTTACAAACCTGTGTTATTGTAAGAAGGAAAGACACAATAAGTTAAGGCCTGTACCTTTTCAGTCAGTGTGTATTTGTATTATTTTGTATTTGTATAAATAAAGTGATCTTGAATCGTGAATCCAAACCGATATGAGACGATGCAACAGTGTGTGACATAGAATAAAGACAAAAGCTGCAGCACATATAGTATCTTTGACTGTACGCGTAAAGAAACAAACAAAAAAAGGTGGATTTAAATATCGTGCATGTTTCGTTTCTTCATCTCATCCTGTCACTTTTAATTCCTAAGTCTGATTGTCTGGCTGCACATCAGGATCAGGATGAGCTGAAGAAAGTTGGCAGTGAAAAACAGTGAAATGAGGAATAACTGGTTTTGGTCTGATGACTCAAACCTGCAGCTCGTTGTTATTAATGGGGAATCTCCTGTTATCAGAGCTCCACCCTTCACCCGACTTACCAAGAATCACGTGATTCTCCGCTATCGCTATAGGGAAGTACATCGAGTACGCATCGGTTGTTAGCAGATATTTTATTTTACTTTCAAAATACAAGCTCTAAAGTCGCCTTCTACAAACGAGAACCTGTTGGACTGATTCCAGTAGCAACTATTTAAATGAGATAGTACAATATGGTCAAAATGGTAGATTACAATAAAAAACAATAATAATAAAAAAACAGATTTATAAAGTTCTATATACATAATCAATCAATCCATCGGTGAAATATAATCAACTCTCTGCAGATTAACATTCAACACTTCTTTAAAGAAGATCATGAACATACATTTAAACACCAGCGTCAGGTCCTCGCGCATCTTTCATCTCCGTTTACTCCGAATAAGGAGGAGAACTCATCTGCAAAACAAACAAACAAACAAACAAAAAGAGATTAGAATCAGATCATAGAATCAAGTCAACTTTATTTATAGAGCACATTTCATACGGTGGACACAAACAGTGTGCTTCAAAATAAAAGCAAATATACATCAGATGGTAGAATATGAAATGACATACAAGATAAAGTAATAATAATGATAATAAACATTAAACCTAATTAAAAGCTTGTACTGTACTTACTTTTTGGAGGAAGAACCAGGTCATTAAAACATTTAAAAACCATAAGAAACATTTTAAAATCAATCCTTTGTTTTACTGGGAGCCAGTGAAGAGATGATAACACAGAATAAACTGGGGTTTATACAATAATCCGGTCTAATCCAATCAGGAGGAGTTCTCTGTGAGATTTATTGTATTCTCCCTTTTCTTTTCAGAAAATGAGTCATGGAAATAGAACTAGATGCAACAGACTGGATATGTTCTACCAGACTCTTGTTCTAAAGAGGCAGCAAAGAAGGAGGAAAGTGGACCAGACACCAGATTCCCCCTTTGGATTAATAAAGTATCTAGATCTAGAGAGTTTTTCTTCACAATGACTTTCTTAAAAACCGTCATGATTTATAAGTATTTTAGGACGTATTTACTACATGATCAGACTTTACTTTTATTGATATGAACCATTTTCCTCAGTTTACCTTCAGGTGAACATTAATGTCACCAGATCATTACTGAATAAATGTCAGCAGAAGAAAAGAAGAAGGGCTTAGTTTTAGAAAGAGTCACAACTTCAGTGCAAAATAAATAATAATAATCACAGTTTGCATTATTCACGTTAACTCTTTAGCTTCTTCATATAAATATCTGTTGAGGAACGAATGCCTCTATTTATGTCATGATGTTGTTAAAGCCAGAGGAGGAAACTAGGAAGAAAGAGAAACTCAAATACCTGATAATTACAGTAAAAATGTCTCCTGATAAGTTTCTCTTTGTAGAATAATCATGTTTATTTTGATGCAGACTATGAACTTTATGTGCAAATTTGATCTTGCTTCCAAACCTTTGTTCTGTAGTGAACATACATCTACTGTGACTTTGTTTCAACCTCCACAGATTTGGAAACGTGCAAACTTACGGTGTCGATGTCGAAGCACAGGTGCTCATTGAGCATGTTGAACTCGCCCGGGGTCATCGGAGGCTCGGGAGACTGACAGGAAGGTGGCGTGGCGCTGGCGTTGGAGCTGGAACAGCAATGAGGCAAAGCAAACAGACATCAGCCGGCGTTCGACACTGATTACAAAGACTAAGTAAAGTAAATGAACCATAAAACAACCATTAAAGAATCACAGAGAACTCACTGTAACTTTGAGATGGGGATCAGGGTCGATGCTATGTACGGATGCACTGGAGGTTTTAGAGACACGGGGAGGTTAGTGTTGCAGGCGGCGTTTTTGTTGTTCAAAGCAGTGAAAATGTATTTTTAAATGTATTGTCTAACCTTTGCTCGGCTGGCTGTTGTAAAGACGCCCGAAGGCCTCGTCTTTGGGGATGTCGGGGTACAGGAACTTGAGCGGGTTTTCGGGAACAACCCCTTCTGAGATCACTTTGTAGTCCCGTATGATGTCGGCGAACGGGAGCGCGCTGAGGCGGTTCTTAGTGTACGGCTCCACGGAGTTTAACTTCACCTCACCTGGGGTTAAAAGCAGCGAGACAGTCAGCTGGGAATTATTATTATTATATCATCATGAGATAAATATTTAGCTGGAAAGCTGGAAGTTGTTCATATTTTTTGAGGTGTCGTTGAGACATCACCGTTGTCGTTGTGCTCCACCCAGGTGAAGGTGATTCCTCCCAGGTGACTCTCGCTGAAGCGTAAGAGGAACGTCCCCGGTTCTTTGTCCTTCAGCAGAGCGCGCTCCATCTCTTTGCTCACGAAGCCCATGATATAGCTGCACAGGTGTAAGATAACGAAATTAAGAAATGAAATACATTTGTGATTTCTTAGGATTTTAACACTGTGCTGACATTTTGGATTAGCAGGAAAGAAAATGACTAGAAAGTAACATTTTACCACCTGTGACAGAATATTATAATATATATATATAATATTAAAGCTGTGTTTGACTGGCTGCTGTTAACGTGTCTGTTTTTATTTCTTGGTGTTCAATCCAGCGTGAGAGTCTGCCTTTGTTTCATGCTTTTAGTGCTTTCTATTATTCTTATTATCTTCTATTGTTTTATTGTTTTTATTGTTTTATTGTTTTTAATTGTTTTATTGTTTTTAATTGTTTTATGTCTTATGCTCTTATTTTACCCACGTGCAGCGCTTTGTCTCGGCTGTAGCTGTTATTTAAAGTATTTAAAGTGCTATATAAATAAAGTTGAGTTTTTAGGTTTATGACGACATTTATAAAGTGTAGTCTCTAGTATAAGTTGCAATTAATTATTTAGTTTTTTGTAATTTAAAGTTTTTTATTGAAAGTTAATTTCATATTAACAAAATAAATAGGTAAATAGGCAATAATTATATATATATATATATATATATATATATATATATATGAAGGGCAGACCATGATCTAAGCTACATATCTACGGTATCGTAATATGGTCTAATTCAACGTTTTTCAGGCCAAGGATCCAAAAGTGATGGAGACATTAAGCAGCGACTCCCTACCTACTATAAATGCTCTATTTTAAGCTTGGCTTAGTGCTATTTATTATAAATATATTATTATTATTATTTTGCATTCAATTCTAAGCTGTTCAAATAATACAGGTTCAAATTTCAAATAAATGATGATCTCGATTTATCCCTTTACTAAAATATGGTGGATTCATGTTAATGTGCATTTAAACAAATTCAAATTTTGGGGGGGAAATAAATAAATAAATAAAAATATGAAAAATGTACCTAAAGACTTTGCGACCCCCTCGCAGTAGTAATCACAGGTTTATTCATGGTGCCTTATTGGAAAGAGGGGATTACTCTTGTAAGTGAATACAGGAAAAGCAGAAGTTGTGACCTACTTCTCATTCCAGACTGGCAGCAAATGCTTCTTGATGAGCTCCAGGATGGAGTCCAGCCACATCCAGAAACTGAACGGTTTCCCTGGAATATTCTCCTACATGAACACAGGACACACAGATATAATCAGCATTATCTGAATTACAGCTATTGGCCACTAGATGGCGCAGTCACGCTGACTCTGAGCCCCGATGGTTTTATGTGGCCATGTACAGACGTGGTCATATTCTGTTTGGTCTTACCTTAGAAAACCTGGACCAGGACACTTGGTAGTCGCTGCAGGAGGCGTGTTGTCCTGAGGAAACACAGAGAAAAACAGCATAAATTAAAACTGTGAAAAAGCACCCAACTCAACCATGTAGCTTTAGCAACATAAAACAAACCAAAAAGCTTCTCTCCCAACATGGTGAGCTGCTCCTTGTTCAGACCCCGACCGGCGAAAGTGGAAAACTGCCAGCTGAGGACCTCAGAGAGCTGGCTCCAGTTTGCTCGAAGAGGATTCCCAAAGAACGCCAGGTTCTGCAGGTTGTGTTACATTATTATTGTGATTAGGCTGCATCCGTTTTTAATAATTCTCCTCGTTAAGGTTTTAATTGCTCACCCTCGGCTCGTCAGTCAGGAGGTTATACCACATGACGGACGCCCAGCCTCCAGGCAGCTGACTCACGTTGGAAATCACCACTAGAGGCAGGGAACACGTCTGGAAAAAGAGACAAGAAATGTGAGAGACTGACAACAACAAACAGGGATAAATACTGGACAGAGTGGACTGATGTTCACCTCCAGATCGATGGTGAGGCCCTGAACCGTGAAACAAGCCTCAAAGCTGAGGGAGTGGAGCTCTTCTGTCACAGACAACAGACCCTGCAAGAGACACGAAGCACGAATCCGCTTTAGTTATTAACCTGAGGACACTATTTATTACTGTCAAACCAGGACAGGGTGTTAGGAAAGATCTTCATCTAGTTTTAGTTTAGTTTATTTTGACCATGAAGTAGTTAAAACGTCTTCTGATGAGTTACTCTTTATATAATAATCATGTCTATTTTAATGCAAAGTAAACCAATGAAACTGATCTTTTATGTGCAAAAAATGTGATGTTGCTTCCAACAGTAAACACCCAGTGATAATTCATTTCTGTATCTTATAAAAATCATCTCTTTATATATTTTTCTTTAACCTCCTGAGACCAGAGCTTTTATTTTCTATGCATTGTTAATTTCTCCAAGATATTTGGGATCAGTAGAACCTAAGAAGTATAAAAACTAAACATCATCTTTAAACAAGAAGTAGTAGTTTTTGAAAGAAAAACAATGTCCTCATATGTGGACACTGGGATTGTTTCATTATTTATATTATAATGAAGTCACCTACGTCCTCAAACAAGTACTTGCTAATTAGCAACTTTGTAGGTTGTGGCTATTGATAAAATACCAAACTAGAAATGTTAATAAGCAGAAATAAATAAGTTTTAACCTTTGCTATGAGGACATATGAGGACATATGAGGACATATGGTCTCAGGAGGTTAAACTGGTTCATATCTGGACTTTTCTCACCTCGTTCCCCTTTGTGCCGTTGATATATTTCTTCTCTTTCAGCTGCTGTAAAGTACAAACTCAGTTTGAACATCATTTTAAAAAAGACTAACTTGACTAAAAAATGATGAGAAGTCGTCTGAAAAAGAGCCAGTGAACGTCGTCTTACCAGGTGTCTGAACTCCACCGAGAGGCACCCGTTCGAGTAGTCCTCAATGTCCATGACTTTAGTGTTGTTAGTGAGGATGAAAAACTGACGACTTCTGAGAGGAAAAATTTAAAAAAGAGAGTAATTTATTCAGTCTACAACAGAGTAAACGAACAGCTAGCGTGAGCTGCTAATAGCTAATGGTTCGTACTCACACTCTGCCAGGGGGAAGGTCCCTAGAAACAGACACGAATTAAACAACGTTAGTGTCTCAGGCAACGTGTGCAGACATTTAGGATGAAAATTAAAAGAAAATAAATAAAAACTGTACTTGTCAAATGTTGTTTTGACTTTCAGCTGATAATCCACCTCTGGAAGTTTAACCAGGAGTCTGTGAGAGATCAGGAAACATTTAGGGACACTTAGCTCCTCAGAGTTTGCAGCAAATTTGAATAAATTATGTCAATGGACGGGGCCACAAGAAAACACAAGCGTAAAGTGAGAAGAGAGGAAGTGATGCGGAGCTGAAGTAAATCATACAAACACTGATAATGGTACCTGACTTTGGTGGTGAACTGTACTCCGGTCTTAATGATGAGGGGTTTCTGTGGATGTGTGGGCATGCACGGCTGCTTCTCCACCACGAACGAGCTGGAGACAAATCACAACCCGACACCGTTTCACTAGTCGGACAAACTCACATGTGCAAGTTGGGATTAACTGAGCGCATTCAAACCGCAGCTGCCCCGTCCTGCATTCATCATCATTCATCTTAATAGCACATAAAGAGTCGCTTCTGCAAATAGAATTAGGAAGTCACATTTCTAATTTACATGTCTCGTGTTTGAGCAATCTGCAGGCTTTAATACCGACACACAAACGAGTAAAAGCTACACAAAACTACACTGTTGCCACCACCCAGAAATAGTCCGTTAATACTAATTTGTGCATGAATCCTGTGTCGTGCTGTGGTTTTGCTCGTACTTCTTAATGAGGTGGTAGATGAGGTATTTAACTCGATCTTCCATCTGAGGTTTTTGCAGCGGGATCGGGTCGCTCTCGTAGGTGACCTTCACCACCAGCTCCCCCAGTTTGTCCAGCTGACGCTTGATCTGGAACAGGCTCTGGGCGGTGAGGGTGAACCTGGAGGCGGGTGAGGAGGGGGTGAGGAGGGGGGAGGAAGACAGACAGAGGTTCAAATACATGTATGTGAATTACGTGAGGCTGATAATAGGTTTAGACACTAGGACTAGTCTCAGTTATCCTTAGTAGTGATGTATGGATCGATACTGAAACATCGATACCAGGTCTTTATGTTCCAACATCGATTCTCAAATCAAAGCATCGATACTTTGGATACATTGGAGTTAATGTAGAAACACAGTGGAAAGTAACTAAACTATTGAGTTGTGGCAAAACAATAAACCTTATGAAACACAAACAGGTTAAACCACAACACAGAATACGAGACATTTATGATGAGAGAGAACAGGGTCATGATTAAGATGAAAGGTTAGGATGCAAAGCATTTATTTAATTTGTTTCATTATTTTACTTATTTCTTTTTTTTTAGTGTTTAAAACAACATTTTCACATTTCATGTCATATTTTGTGTGATTGTGTCTCTGTTTGGTTTTTCTGTGGTTGTATTAACTCGGTTACACAGTAAATGAGGCCACTGCCTCACATTAGAGTGTATTTACACAAAGTAGGGCTGTGCAGAGCATCCAGTATTTCTATTTATTGAGGGAAAAAAGAATTTGTATTTGTATAAAACTCAAAAATAGGTGTAAAAATCTTTTCTTTTTAATTGAGGATATGCATGTGTTAAAATAAGTTTTCTTTAATGAAACATTCTAATAATTATGGATGTATGTGCAGTATTGGTTGATGTTTTGCATTAAATGCAGCTAATAGATTTATTCTGACTTGACTGTGATGATGATTTGGTTGTTGTATTGTGGCTCAGTAAGTTAGAGATGTTACAGGTTCAATCCCTGGAACGTACCACATTTTCAAGTGTCCTTGAGCAAGACACTGAAACTCTGTGGCTGTAAAGGCTTCGAGCAACGATAGGTAGAAAAACCTTATATAAAAGAGACCATTTACCATTTACCAGTAGACAATAGTTTGATTACGGAGCTAACGAATGCTAACAGACGAATGCTAACATGAGAGAACCTGACTACAAACATACTGGAAATAAAGTCTGATTCTGATTTTGATTCTAAAAAGTTTTTCCGTCTTAAAACTAAAAATGCTGCTCAGACATGTGACACCATCTCATCAGTACAAAAATCACTTTTATGTCGCTGCATCAGGAAACTGTTGATGCCGGACCAAAGAGGTGGAAAAACACATCAGCGAGAGCTTTAATGATTTACTGCAGTAACATGCAGGCCCACGGAAAATCCTCTGTTTATCTCAACAAATGGGCACTTTTTTAAAGTGATTTTAGATGAATTTAAACTCACGGGCGTGTGTGGAAAATTAAAATGTAAAATGAATACCGTGGGATGAAATCTGATTTTTAATGCCACCGGGGGTAATCTCGACGTTAGCTTGGAAATTACAGAACTCGTAACACAAAGCTGGAGGTGTGGAGACTGAGAGTTTGACCTTTAACAGGCAGCGGCGTCCAAATGAAGACATGAGCTGCATCATGGGACATGTTTTAATCCATGGCCACTGGAAACTAATCGTATAGAAATGTGCTCAACATCTCCAGAAACGTTATCATTATCTATCAAACCCCTCACATTAGGCCTATTATTACTGTTATCACTGCATTAGTGGTGTTAAGGGCATCCATCAGTCAGCAGGGCACCTGCACATAGCAGGGTTTCCCCAAGATAATGAGATAAATAACTTGAGTTTTCTTGAGGAAATTTACTCATTATTAACGGGAAAATGAGTAAATGCACGGCTGCTGAGTGCTTTCATATATTCATACTAGAAATCTCAAAATGTCTATTGTGGGTGTATCCAGGTCATGACATATTGTTGGTGTACCAGTTTTATGGAAAGTCAACCCCTGGAGCGCCCCAGTAATATGAATAAACGCTGAACACTGATTAGTGTGATTAGGCCTGAAAACGTGTCGTTTTTCTACGGGTCGGGTGGAGCTTGTTACCAGCTCTGCAGCTGGTCCAGGCCCGTGAGCAGAGGTCCACCGATGGCGGCGATCTGCTGCCTGCGCTTCCAGTCCTGCAGCTCAGGGTTGAGCTGAGAAGTCATGAGGTCATCGATCTCTTTGATCACCACATCCATTTTTGACAGAATCTCCTAATGAAGGAATGAAAAAGAAATGACGAGCGTGTAATTCGTACAGTTTATTCAGAGGAATCTGTTGTTTGTTTTTTTTTTGCATTCAGACGTCTCGTTTCAGAGCCTCTTCTGCACAGCGACACGAACTCGTACCTTCCTTTTAAAGTCGAGCCTGTTGAGCATTTCCTGCAGCCTCGTTACTTCCTGTTTCATCATGTCAGAGTTCCTATCCGCTGATTCTAACACACACGACCACAAAAACATGGTTTGGAAGATTTTTTGCGCAGTTTTAAGAAGTGACTCTTTTTAAATTAGTAAATGAGTTTTCACAGCTTAAGACGGACCTTACCTCGGGACTGCAGGGTCTTGTAGCGGAAATCAAAATCATCTTGCATATCCTCAATGTACTTTACAGCCTGGTCCATCAACTAGAAGGAGGTAATTCATATTTATAAGTTTATTTAGAGAATGCACCAGTGCACTGCTTTGCTTTGGAGGATTTAAATCACCTGCACGCTGCCTCTGATGATCCCGACTCTGTTATCCATGTTCTTCTGCCGCTCGAAAGCCACAGAGTTCTGCAAAGATTTCTCCAGCGGACCCTGCAAAAGTTCATTTAGTCAGATTTATTTTTTTTTTTTTTTAATCTAATCATATTTTTGTAAGATCTCTAATATGAGTTGGATTTCATACACTGCATTTTCAAAATAAATAAATAAATACATAAATTATTATATTATTTCCTCCTAGGGATTTGTGCCTCTTGGTTTTCCTCCAAAAAATAAGATTCCTCAGTGTCTTTGGCTCTGTCTCGGTAAATCAGTGAGCTAAAAGATGCTTGTAGAGTTGTGTAAAAGTCAGTAATGATCCTCTGTATAGTAGAATTCTTTCCCGTTAACAAGTAGTCATGTGATCTGCTGTATATATGAAAGTCTAGGGTGCGTCTGTAACCAGGAGGAAAGAAATCAACCTCAATCAATCAAATCAATGCTGCAGCTTTTTTTGAAAAGCTGAATGCACATAATTAAAGTACTTTAAGAAGAAAGTTACGACATTGACATGTAACTTTTATTACAGTAAAAATTAACAGCAGTTATTTTAGTTTCTGCTGTTGTGTGACACCAGAATATGAAATCAGTGTTAATATTAACAATCGGCATCGTTTCCTGGGAATAAAGTGAAAGATTTGGGAGTGTGGGGGTGCGTATGTCACCGCGGTGTGTTCCTGGTAGCGGCTCTGGTTTTACCAGCAAGTGTAATGAAAGAATCTGAGGGACTTTCCCTTCGAGGCCGATAAACAAACCTGTTCCTGCGTGCAGGCGCTGGAAAGAATACGACGTTCCTCCCTCAGGCAAGTGGAGATAACTCTGGCCATGACTGCAGGGTTGGTGGCGTATTTCAGCTGAGACACACAAAACATTTCATTTAGACCACAGACAGATTGACAGACAGACAGACAGACAGATTGACAGACAGACAGACAGACAGACAGACAGATTGACAGACAGACAGACAGACAGACAGACAGATTGACAGACAGACAGATTGATAGAGATGAGGAAACAGTGTTTAGAAGCAGCTGCCCCCATAGACTCATTAAGTTTTACTGGAAGGACATTTAATCACAAAGGAATGACATATAACCGGATTTAAAAGGATCGTTCTCCGGTAGCAACCGTTGCTTTTTGTTGCAGGCAGATACTTGGAGTATGAACAGGTTTGTTCCCAGAGGTGCAGCCTGTAACCACAACTCGAATCCTGAAAACGGTTTAAACGGGTTAATCGCTTCAGAAATAAGCTGCACTACTACTTCTCTTTCATAAGCATCTTACATAAGCATCTCCACTATGTTGCTTTTAAATGAAACACAACTCCTGAAATGTGTAACTAAATACACCAGCGCTGTGGTTTGTTGCAGTAGCTTTAAATGATGCTCCAGCCTCATGATCATCACTATATAAACCAGAGGGTTTATTATAGAGAGTCTGTCCAACCAGAGAATGTAGCGTCTGATCTGTCCCTCTATGCTGATTGGTTCTGAGCTGGTCACGTGTTTCATGGCGCCACGTTGGATACATCTAACCAATATTCACCCATAGAGAAATGGCAATAACAGAGAATAAAGTTGGATTAAAAGTTAAAATATGCCACAGTGCTCAGCCTACGGCTCCAGCACAGGATCAGGAAAACACGGAGGAAACTCCACCGTTTCCCCAGTGAACAAAAACAGAGAAAGTTATGGAGCAGAAGATTAAAAGGAAGAACTGGACGTCAGCTGGTTTCTCTCTATTATGTGATGAAGTAAATGTCAATGTCTCTGTTTGACGTTTGTTAAGATTTTATATAGAAATATAAAGTCACACCATCATTAATGTGAACCGTGCCATGTTTTTCTTTTCTTTATATTTTAGATATATCATCCTTTTTAAATCTCATCGTTTTATGTTTACATTCCTTTGTATCGTTGCTGCCTTAGAGGAAGGTCATTTCAATCCTGTGTCTGTGTAGCACATATCAGAACTGACATTAAAGTTGACTAAATTGCTATTGTTTTTGAGAATTCCACCTTAAAATATCCAGATTTATTGAGTTCAGTGCATTGAATGGGAGGAATAAATGACTGATTTATTAATTAAAAGTGGGTGACTCACATAAAATAGCTTTAAAAAAAAGAGATGGGCACAATGACACACAGCATTGCACAATAATAAATACAATAAGGCAGAGAAATAGCAGTTAAAGTCTCTATATGTGGGTTGGTCACGTAGTTGAGTGAAGAATAAACGAGTTCAGAAGATGCTGATTTGTCGTACGTGTTTCCATTATTTTGACCACCCAGTGCTACATGATAGAAACTCTTTATAATTCAATCCACTTCAACAGCACAAACTACATAATCCACATGCACCGGTACGAAGCAATGGAACAGAGTTCAGCATCTAACCAGTAAATACACGTAGCATGAATAGCGTGGTATAAAAGAGGTGGGATACAGACTCATGGACAATGTTTGTTTCACACTCAGAAAGAAAAAACTTTGGCTCAACAAAGAAAATCAGCAGCTTCCTTTAGTTTGAGTCCAGACAACATCTCATGAAATCTCTGAACCAACAGATTGTATTAATCTACGGAAATGATCTTTTCTCCTACAATCAACAGTGTTTTAATTATGAATCTGCTCAATATTTGCTAAACAATCATTTTTAACTTGATAACTCATAAAAATTAAGTTGTTCCAAATAGTTTCTTCACATTATTTTTTATGCAGCATTTTATGCAACATCTTTAGATGATATCTGCTTAATTATCAAAGTTATGAACATATATTTTTTCAAGTTGACCTGCATTTTGAAATTAAGTTAGATTAGATATTTTCATTGATAATAATAATAATAATAATAATGCATCATCTTTATACACCACAGTCACAGCCTGGTGGAGGTAAATACACCATCATACACAAGGAAGGAACATGTATCCTGAACAACACTGATGGGAAGCACATTTCAAAGTGAGTATAATTTCATTGATGATTAATGACACTAGACTAAAGTCTCCATCTTGACTGATTCATAACTGAAATCTCTGTTGATTGTAGAAGAAAAGATAATTCCTCTGACTCAGTCTCATCTGCTGGTTAAAAGTAATTTCATGAGAAGTTTTTCAGAACTCAAAAAGACAAAAACTAAATTCTTTGTCGAGCCAAAAGGCTTCAGGCAAATTTTATTAAGTTACCAGAACCTGAAACCAGTTAAATGCCAAGTGATGCAGAAACACTGTTGTTGTTGTTTTTTTTAGTTTTTTTTAGAGAAACCTATGTACAGGTGAGTGAGCAAGATACACAATGACAGATTAAGTTTCTATGAACATATTATACAGGTGGATTTATATGTAAGTCGACTATAAACAGGAACCATGAGATCATTTATATTAGAGGAAATGTAATAGAGATAAATTGAGCGTAACTAATAAACAGTAGCTGATCCACTATTTCTGGTTTAGTGGAAACTCAATATTTAAAGTGTCAGTTAAGTCAGTTCAGCTTCTTGAATTTCTCCAGCTAATAACGTTCCTCTGGAGCCACATCAGTCTTTGAAATTAAAAATATGCAACACCAACAAACTTTTCCTAAGCCACACACGGTCTGCGCAGCGCTGCACGGCTGCAGTCAGGGTTTGTGGCATTTAAGCCCACTTAGAAAAGTTCACAAAATTCTGCCGAGGGAAATGGGAAACTTTTGTCGCCCACAGAGGTGACTAACTTTTCATCAGCATCATTGCCAGAATAATGACCGAGGACGCGTAAACACACACCTACACAGTCACTTTCACTGCGGCACTGTGATGAAGCATCACCCTGGTTTGGTTTAGTGTCTCCAGCTTCTGCAACCGGCTTTTCTCACTTTTCTTTTAAATTACACCAAAAAAAAAAAAAAAAAAAAAAAAAAGTCTGTGGAAAAATTGCTGACGCTTGTTTCTTTCTGTTGTGGTGTTGAATTTCAAGTCAGTGGAGGGCTAATGTTTACAAGAGGGGGGGGTTTCCCCCACAAAGAGCTCTACCTGGGCATGAATGGAAGACAGAAACGAGCGCTGTTGTGTTTTAATATTTTGTCGTACGAGACAAACTTCAAACCTCGCACATTAAAAAAAAAAAAAAAATAACAACAACAAAAAGCCGCAAACACTTTTGACTACCACACAGGAGTAACTGCTTCCTCCGAGAGGCGTCGACATCCACTCAGAGTACACAGGAAACGGCCTCATGTGCATGTTCCGCAAAGGTATATGTCTTTTCAAGAATAAAAATAAGCAGCAGCGGCTCGTGACGTTCTTTCAACTCAACCAAACATCCTGTGAAGCTGCGTCCTCAACAGCTCAGGTACAGTTCGCCCCCAGCAAAGTGAACATGTTTGTGTCTGACTTCAGTCTTTCTGACATCTGAGACTGAATCAGTAAAAAACAGTAGTTCTGGTAACGCAAGCAAACAACACACAACAGAAACCAGCTACACATCTGAACCAATTCCCAGTTTGTGAGTACAGCGATTACATGTTACTTCCCTTTCACCTCCAGTGCATGAACACTGCATCATGGCCTGTCAAACTACTTCTCCTTACTGTACATGCTTTAAATACAACGGCTGTAAGTGACCCCCCCCCCATGGTAACGACACACAGTTTCAGAGAATCACATCTTTGTGCGTCCGCCTCAGAATCAGCTTCAAATCCTTCTTAGTTTCTCTGCACGTCGGTTCCTCGTGCTTTGATTAAATGAAAGTCGTGCTCCCTGATTCGTTAGTGTGTGGAGTCACGTCTGTGGAGTTTTAAAAGTTTTGTGCGTGATCCTCACGGCTTGAATAACTTGACCCAACATTAAAAGTATAGTTTGAAGGGGAAACGTTCCTCTCTGCACTGGGGGAGACGAGTGGGAATTAAATCTGCTGTTTATCCACTCGGTTGTAAAATGAACCTGAAACAACGGATGCTGAGTATTATTATTAGTGTAATGACATCTCCAGAATGTGTATTTATGAAATGAATTATTTTAAAATGTGAGATGCCACTAGCACGTACATGTCATGTACTTTTCCTGTCAGCCACTATAACAATAAACCATAATAAACGTCACGGACCACAACGGAAATAAGTCTTGTGACTTTATTGCGTCACGCTGATGGATTTTTTGCTATTCTATGCACATTTTATTTTAAATTCATCAGATAAAATCAATCAAACGTGACACGAGACACACTGAAAATCAACTCTTTGCTTGATTTAAAATTGATTTGATGTAAATAAAACCTTCTTCAGCACTTCCTGTTGGAGCTATTTGTTATTTTTTATGATCTTGTTTAAATATTAATCATCCTTTTTTTGTCTTTGTTTAGGTTTAAGCTCAGATGAGCAGGTTCATGGATACGATAGCATTTCTGTTTATTTTGATTCCTTGTCAGTGCTTTTATTTTGAAGGTATCAGGTAACTGAGGTCATAAATAGAGGAAGAAAGGAACAGGTGAGCCAGGCACTGGGAGGGGCTCTGGTTATTTACCAGGGTGCAAATAAACCACCAAATGTAACTTTATTTACTGATTTAGCCTCAGTGGCCTTTGATTTGAATTCAGTTTGTTTTTGAAGTATTTTCTCATCTTGTTGTCATTAGTTTGAGTTCCTTTTGTTTAATCTTTTCTGTCAAGTCAGCTAAATGTGCACATCAAGCAACACACAGTAGAAACAGCAGAAAGATCTTAGATATTCCTGCGGTAAAGAGTTGAGATTTCTACAGAACCAGAGGAGACGATGCCTCTGTGGGTCGATGCTGTGCTTAATGGGAAACAAAAAACCAAGACATGTGAAGGGGAGGAAGGAAGGCGACGCACCTGCAGCTGCTGCTGTATGATCTTCATGTTGTGTCTTTGCAGAAAGTTCTGCTCCTGAGAGCGAACGATCTCCAGCTGAGACAGCAGGTTGGTGAACAGCACCGTGGCCGTGGACTCGTCGTTCACCGCCGTGTCCCTGGAAACACACGGAAAAACCAGTGAAGCAGAGACTGACATGAGATGACTTTTCAGAAACGCTTTGGGGACATAGATTGTACACATCAGGGCTGCTTTGATTTGACTGCATCATGGAGATCAGCCAATTTGGAAAGTACGAGAAAAGTCCAGGAATATTTAAAGGTCCACCAGTTCAATTTAACTCAACAAGCGGTTCCACGTCCAGCAGACACACAACAACGTCTGCTTCAGTTTGCTGTCAGTTTTACTCCCTTTTCACCTAAAATACTCAAAACATTTACCTGCTTCTTTCTAACTTTGTTTGTTTGCTGCCAGACAGGTAACGTGCAGCTGGAATTTCAGTACCGTTACATTGAAAACAAAGAAACTTTTGCATGAAAGAGCTGATGACAGATTAGAAATGGTGGCTATGAAGGTCCAGACTCACCAACATCAACATTTCTGCAACGATGAAAAACATCGTGTTACCTAAGATCACTTTATTATCATCATTATAAAGTGATATTTAAATCATGTTATCCAATGAGTCATGAGATAAGAAGATAAATGAACATACATGAACAAGGCTTAGAAATAAGAATAAAATAAGAATGAAACAGAAGTCAAATTTACATAAGCACGTAGCTAAAGTGTCTGTGTGCAGTCAGTCTACAGGAGAGGAAACCTCTCTCCTTACAAGCAGGTGGAAACAGTCTGCAGACTCGCAGACGGTCTGGTTTGAGTCGTCGTGAAAGCAAAACCAAAACAATTAGCTGGAAGACTCTAAAGCGTCCCGTAAGGGGACCTTCCCAGAAGCGTGACATCTCTTCTCATTAAGCAACACGTTGAGCATCATCACCTGATGATGGAATTGTTCCATTGCAAACGTGTAGTTTAGTTTTAAATCAAAACGCGAACCTTTTTTTTTTTTTTTTGCTTAATTCTAAAATAATAATAATAAATAAAATAATAAAAATAATGATGGAGTCTCCTAGTGAATTCATACAACTAATTATACGACAGAGAAGTAAGAGGAGGATCAGACATGAGTGTGTTATTAAATTGTCTCTTTATATAGTTTATATTCTCGTGTATGTCCGTCCACCATCTTCCAGCGCAGTCAATTTCAAACCATTTTTTTTTTTTGAGTTGTTTGTGTTTTAACCTAAAAATGTGTCTGCGGAGGGACTCACCAGTCCTGAGACTCGATCCAGCTGGCCAGACCCTGCCGGATGTCCATGGGAAAGTTATCATCGTACAGATAGTCCACATGTTCCAGGAGTCTGATCTCCAGCTGCTGAATCTGCTTCCACTGGCTCATGCTGCTGTGCGTAAAGACGGCACGATACACAACACACACCTGTTATCACCAAAACCTGCGCCGAGTAGAGGGAGAAACAGTCAAAATAATATAAATAAATTCATCCATCTGTCCTCGGGCATCACTATTATGAGCGTGTATTTGATGGAAGCGATAGATTTCTTAAGGCATCTTACCTGAGACGACCGTGCACTGCTTCTCCGTCAGTGGCATTCACCATGTGCGCTTGTTTCTCTCTTCGGCTTTCGTTTTTCTTTCGAAGTGTGTGTCATTTCAGGAAGCGACGTCGTTTACTCTCAAAGCCTCAGGTATTCAAGAAACGGCCCTCCCTCTGCGCAGACACACACACACAAAAAAAGAGAACGAAAGAAAGAAAAGAAAAAAAGAAAAAACAAATCGGCAGAAAATGTTCAGATGGCTCAGATAAGAACATTATTGGGGCAACGGGGCAACGCCCGAGGTCTAACCCCTACGACAGCAAACTGTAGGGGCTGTTATCTACTGTTATCCACCGTGTTTCTTCTTATTATTAATATTATTTATTATTTATTATTATTATTTTTCCCTCTTCCTCACTTTTTTTCATCCCTTACCTCATGTAGGACGAGTTATTTATCAAAATGTGCGGTTTGTTATTACTTTTCTTTCCGAAATATGAATTTTGGAAAAATTGCGACAAATTTCCCAATGAAAATGAATGGGGGAAAAAAAACGCAAAAAAGACAGTTTTTCAAAGGTCTACTGCTCAGGCATAGAGACTTCAGTTAGACTTTAAAACGTAGACACAAGCTTTGTATAGGTCTTATAGTTTTTGATCAATCACTGTTCAGTGACTATGAGTGCGCGAGCTCGTTAGTCAGAGTCAGGTCACGTGCGTGAAATGGCTTGAATTTTTTCTGCAGCCGGAGATCAGACAAAATGTTTACTAGATGTCTCACTCATGCAATAATAACGAGAAAATATGTGGTAGTACATGTAACTTTCTACTTAAATAAACTCTAAACCTTGGATTTTAATTCACATAATGTCCAAATAGCTCCATAAAAAAATAAAATTGGTTCAAAATGGCTCCCTGTGAAATCCAGAAAATAATTTAAATTCCTTCTCTTTACATATAAGACTCTTTAAAGGCTTCGCTCCATTATATCTCAAGGATAGAAGTAGAAGAAGATGTGGTCCTAGAGTTATAGATCCCTCAGCTACCAGGTATCTCAGACCCTTTACCAGAAACAAGCCTCTTCTTCTTGTGACTGTGTCAGAGCTCCATGCTACTCTCTGTGGTCCCGGCCTCGTTCACCTGCCGAGTCTTTGTGGCTTATTGTGATCTATTCCTACCTGAATGCATAATTATCCCCACAAACTGACCTCTAACACACCTGAGGGGTGGATAGCGTTGTCCGTTCTGTGCAGCGTCTTCAGACAAGCAGAATCATATAAATAAATTGAACTGAGGATAAAAGTAAATATTTGCGTAAATAAAAAATAATAATAATAATACAAGCACAAGTTTAGTTTGAAAAAGAAGAAGATTGAAAGTTGTGGAAATAGAAAACAGGACTGGGACTGAATGATGGTGTCATCTGGACCAAAACCAAGTACAGACTGTAAATGCTTTAGAAGAATGGATATTACACTGGGATTATATGGATTTCTTCTTAGTAACAATAAAAATATATCTAATTCCTGGGAGTTTGGTTTGATAGGAAAGTTGGTGCAGAGAGACAGACATGCATTTAATATACCAAGCTGTTATGGTTAGAGCAGATCTGCTGCAAAAACAGTGCTTACAAAATAAGACATTCTTCAAGTTAAAGCTCTGAGACTCTCCTGTGGAGGTTTCTGGACTTCCCCTGGTGCTGCACTGCTCATTGAAGTGGGAGAAACTGTGCGCATGAAACTGGAGTATTGGGCAGATCTACAGGACTCTGATAGCTCATTTCTAGCAAAGAGGCTTTTACACAGAAGGGGTGAACCAGACTCTACTTCCTGAGGAAGCGGAGGTCCTCTAATGTGTGCAGCAAGAAGCTGGAGATGTTTTACCAGTCGATGCGACAGCATCCTTTTCTCTGCTGTGGTCTTACAACCAGTGACACCAACAGACAAAGGTGATCAAGAAGCCTGGCGCTGTCATTTCATTGAATGTGCAACGAAGCTACTGTGACATTTCCCTCGTGGATCATTGAAGTCTAAGTCGAATCTATCTTGCAAGGAAATTAAAAATACATCAGGAAAATATAGCAAACAGTAAAGGTCGGTTATCAGTTCCCTACTGGCTAGTACAAGATCCAGACACAGCACTGAAGGAGATGAAACAGCAGATTCCACCGCAAAGAGAGGAATCATAGGCATCAAAATAATCTCTGGCATTTCAAGTAGAAATGAGAGGAAAAGTCTAGGAAGAGAACGACAGACGCTGTGGGAAAATGATAGCAGAGGAAGATGTTATTTTTCAGGTACGTCCCAGGTGAAGAGGACCACTCATTATTTAGGATTTTTAGGTTTAGGATATGTAGGTTTTGGTCAGAGCATGTACGTTGCAGGATTGTGGACAACGTGAAAGTGTGAAGCATGTTTTCTAATGTGCCAGGCCTAACACAGAAAGAAAAATCATGTTTACAGGTACCTACAAAACAAGGTGCGATGTCTTTCTCTGATTAATAATTTTTTTGGCCATAATGAGAACCTCTATTTGATTGTGGAGGCAGTTTTACAGTCTCTGGTTGATACGGGATTATATACTAAGACTATATAAACTATAGACTGCGTAAATATGGACAATGTGTCACTTCCCTGAATTGGTCAAACTGATGCTAGTTTCCCGGGAATACGGGCGGCGCCATCTTGCGAGTTTAGAACCGGAGTGTGCGCAGTACGGTCCGAGGCCACACTTCCTCCAGACTTTCTATTTTTTATTTTTTTTTTTAATTAATTATTCACTCTTCGTTACCACCACCTTTATACACCATACTTATTTTTTTATTTATTTTTTTATAACTGTCATTTTCTTATGTTGCCATGCCGACCGCCTTACAGAGCGGTCGGCATGGCAACGGGTAGTAGCCAGTAGCCATTACGTTACATTCTGTTTCTATAGCGTCTGATAACTAAAACGAAACTTATACAAACAAATTGTCACTTGATCATGCATCAAAGTTATATAAACTACCTAAAATAGCAGAAGTCATCCTTGAAAAAATATTTGAGTTGTATAAGAAGAAGTAAGAAGAATCCTCCCGTCCACCAGGGGGCGGTAGCCGTAGGCGGAAGCTACAACTATTAGCCGAACTAAAGGGGCAGAGGTCAGAGGTGAAAGTTGACTCCGGTGAAAACATGGTTGAACACGGGGACATCCGCGTGGTTCACCGAGGTGGCAGTAAAATAAACTTCAGGGAACCTGTCATCACCAGGGATTCACGGTCAGTGTGTATTTCCAGTCCGCTAATGTTTTATAAGGAGTGAAAGAAAGTTTAGCGGTTTTTGACAAAGCCTGCGCTAGCCGTTAGCATTAGCAACATGAGCTACGAGCTGCTCTGTGTCTGTATATATATGTATATCTGTTAATATTTAACTGTAGATACTCTCGAATACTCACAGTTCAACTTGGCAAAACACACATTATATTATTTTGTTAAAGTTGTAGTTCTTGTCTTGTGTGTTCTGGTGATGAGCCGGTGTTTTCTGGTGGCTCAGGTTCCTGCTGTGCGCCTCGGGGGAGTGTGTGAAGGTGTTCAGCACCTCCACTGAAGAGTGTATCCGCAACCTGCGTGGACACACTGACCTAGTGACAGGTGTCCTGCTCAAACCCTCCAATCACCTGCAGGTATTTCCTCTTTTATTACGTATAGCACTGCATGTTGATTAAAAAACAAAACAAACAATCAAACAAAAAAACAGTAATGGTAGATGTTCACATTTCAACCATTCACATTTCAGTCTGTTACTTTCTAAGATTATTACCTTTCTCATCCTGTGTTGTTGTCCTGCTGTGTTGCAGGTCTACTCTTGCTCAACAGATGGCACTGTCAGGCTTTGGGACTTCACGGACGGTATCCTCATTAAGGTGGGACTTAGTTCTGGTTCTTACTCTCTAGACCAGTGTTTCCCAGCCTTTCCTGAGCCAAGAGCCAGCCTGGTGTCGATAACGTTTCTCCTTGTGTTTTTCCAACATCCCTGTTTATAAACTGATTTTAAAAGAAATGTAGTATATGTTTCGTCTTTCAACAACATTGTTTTAAGACGTATAAAGAACAGTGGCTAGATGCCTTTAACTGGGTTTTGCAACCACAACTGTGAAGTAACAAATATAATATATAATTATGTATTTTATTGTTGATGTTGTTTGGTGGCATTAAGCCTAAACACAGCTACATAATGAAAGTTAGTTCAACAGTTGAGTAAAGGCTCTTTTGTGATACTGTGGGACATATACGCTGTAACTTGCACACACAGTCTACGCCGGTATGAACCATTTCTACTTGTACCTCATCAGTCTGGCTCACTCAGGTTAATTTTAGTTTCTACTTCCTGCTTCGCTATCGACAATGGCGACTGAAAATTTTGCTGAAGACGAGTCGTGAAAATGTTTGTATCTCCGACCCTCCTTAGTCAACCTTTCCTCCATGTGTTCCATCTTTATTGATCCAAAACAATCGATTTGAAACTTGTGGAGATGGAGAAGCATCTGTAAATACTGAAGCAGAATCACTGCAGCGTGTAGTTAAGTTTCTGGGGAGGTGCAGATCAGGCTACGGCGTTGAAGTTTGCCTGTAAGCAGCGTATTTGTGCAGGTGCCGGATGGTTTCACAGTTCAGCTCTGTGTGCGTGGCCGTAGTGAATAGAGCTACCTTACAGAAAGACCCCCTGTTGTGTTTCTTTGGTGTGTGTGTAACAGCTGTATGATTTATTTCTTCTCCAGACTTACGTCATTGGATACCCAATTTATTCCATTTACGCGTCGGAAAAACATGCAGGAGTCATCTTTCTTACTGTCCCCATGGCTGGTGACAAACAATCAGGTATGTTTAACATCTAGGTGTCAGTTTGGGGTGGATGATGAAGCGTCTGTTGGGCTCAGTGTGTGCAGAAAATATGTAATATGGACAATTTAACTAGCTGGTTTTACAAAGCTTAAGCTTGACTTTAACTGTGCTAAAGGTGTTAAATGCTTTTACATGTACAAAAACAGATTTGGATTTTATACATCACCTTATCATAAATGCTATGTCAGACCCAACAGTTTCACTGGATATGCAGAGAATATGGGATCATTCTCATGAGAAGAAACTGGATTAGAGGTCACTGGGTGAGAATGTGTAACAGCCTGATGTTTGACTCTATGTATGTGCAGAGTTTTTTCAGCTGGTTGCAGTACATCTGCCACAGAGTGGAGATCAGCTGGTGGAGGCCCGAGAACTTTCTGCAGTGCTCAGCAATGTGAGCTCCAGCCCGGCAGCCATCGCCTTCGGTAGAGAGGTATTCACAACACTCACAAACACACAACCTGTCATAGCTCATGTCTGTTTTTGTCAGAAAACCAGATGAGCTGAAATTCAAAACTGGCTTTTATTCAGTTTTAAATCTTCCAGCATATATGTGATGATAACCCTCTGTGCACAGGGGCAGTATCTTGCTTCGGTTAAGGGTTTGCAGCTGGAGGTGTTTTTCTTCAAGAAGCAGAAGTCATACAGGTGAGTCAGTGCATCCGATACGAGGCTCAGAGAAGGAAGTGAAATACAAGACGCTCACACAGTTTGATTCAGGCTTTGAAGTAAAACCTCAAACATGTGGTTTCATCCTTCAGTTTACAAATAAAACTAACCCTCCAGGAGTGAAGTGTAATAGTGAACGTGATATTCAAGTCTTAAGGACGTTCACTAATTCCAAACCTTGTGTGTGTGTTAGGTTTTCTCTCAAAGAAGACAACAAGAAGGGAGGGAAAAACACCTTCTCCTGCATTGCCTGTCACCCCAAAGACGACTGCATCGCCACGGGGCATCAGGACGGAAAGATCCGCCTGTGGTGAGTGGCCTTGATTTTAAATCACGTGTTTTATTCTGTGTTTCTAGCAGTAAATAACTATTTTTTTTTACTCTGTAAAAGTGGAGAAATATTATTTCTGTTCATCCATCCAGGCGAAACTTTAACCACAAGAAGGAATACACGTACTCCACCCTGCACTGGCACCACAGCGCTGTGAGCTCACTCTGCTTCACTCCAGAAGGTAAAAACAGTCGTCCCACAGGACGCAGTATTAAGACCCCTTTTATTTTATGTTTTATTCCACTTTAGTTATGTTGTGGCTTGATGATACAAGCCTTTAAATTCATTTTTCATGCATTAATTTACATTATTAACCCCTGTGAACTGCAGAACGTACAACAGGTGTAGTGGGTAAATGGTGCAATTTGGTAAATCAACAATACATTTGCTAAATCTGAGCCTTTCTGTACAGAGAATATCATTAGGATTGTAATTTAGTGACATGTCTGTGCATTTGGAAGAATAAGTTATAATGGAAGTCAATGGGGCAAAAACAGCCACTAACAGTATGAGAGGAAGTTTCAGTGATGTCACTAATCTTTGACATGTGACAACATGAAAAAAATCTCCTGTTTCTGATCATTTTTCATATTGAAAAAAAAAAAAATCATTATGTGTTTTTTTTTTCCCCATATCAGTAACTTAAAAAAATGAAATCCCTACAAATGTGATCAGTACTTGAAAAAAATAATTATCAGATGTATATTTACAGCAGTTAAAGTTGGTCAGTGTGTTTGAGATCATATTTTAAAACTATGTGTAAAATTAAGATTCCAAGATTTTCTGCTTTACAGTGGAAGTTATGTTCAAATTAAGAGGAAAAAGTGACACATTGTGACTGTTTGGTGCTAAGAAGGCAACAAGGGGTAAAACATCCTTTTAGAATCTTCTGACATTTATTGAAAGGGAAAAACTCTTTTCCGTTTAGGCGCCTCCCATTGTTCTTACTCAGCAGAGACGTTTCTACACCTTGATTGGATGGGACTTTGAAAGGCTCTCACTCCTCTATAAAAGGCCTCAGAGGCGACAGTAGATATCAGAGTAAAAGCCAGAGACAGGATTGTTTACTAGACTCAGATGTGGGGAAGGTGCAGAAACACTGAAGGTTCCCAAGAGCAGAGCCAAGACAACACAGGAGCGGCTTAAGATAATTAAGCCTTTAATTTATCCCACAGTGGGGGTAGTTTGTGACATTTCCCATCCAACGTTAATACTACGGTGACTTTCCAGAGTCTAATTTACTTTGTTTTTCCTACCGCTCCCTCCGTCAGCTCCCCCCTGAGCCTCCACACACAAAGCGCCGCCTACCTGCTTTATTCTGAGTTTAACCTGATGGAGAAAACAACACGGACCCTTAAAGTAGCACGAGAAGCTGCTGGTGTTGTTCTCCACTAAAAGTTGATGAAGCTGGTGACGTTAGTTAGATTTATTCACTTAGAATCCTGAGTTAAACCGTACAAACATCCCTACAGAGATGTATAAATGGCTCTGAACACACAGTATCATCCAACCTGACGGAGCTGGAGGTTTGTCACCTGTTAATCTAACGAACATGTCTTTGGACGGTGGGAGGAAGCTGGAGAAAACCCACACAGACGCAGGGAGAACATGCTAACTCTGTTTCTGCCCCCGGTGCATTAACTAAATGCAGAGTAAAGGGTCTGAACACTTATATCAGTGTGATATTTCACTTTTTATCTTTCAATAAACTTGCAAACTTTGTCAGGACGAGGCGCTGGCTGTAGGTTAATTTGACAAAATATATATTTAAACGATGGAGGCTGCAACGTAAAAATGAATGAAAATGACACCATCTCTGCATCACAGATTCATTTTGATTCACATTCTTTTATTAAAGTTCCTTTTCTTCAGAACCAGGATGTAGGAGCCAAAGTAATTTTTTGTTTTGTAAAAACTGTCTTATACTTTGTTAACTATCAGTGGGATAATTAGTGACCTATACGCTGTCTTTACTCTCCTCCTGCACCTTTGGTAATTCAGACTTATAACTGCCTCCGTACAGGACAAAAATGAACATTTCCTGCGCTGATCTTTCTCTTACCAGGTACCAATCTGCTGAGTGGAGGTGTGGAGTCGGTTCTGGTCCAGTGGCGATACAACCAGGAGAGTCAGAGGGACTTCCTGCCCCGTCTGGGCGCCGCCATCACACATGTCACCGTTTCTCCTGACGGGGCGCTGTTCTGCACCTCGCACAGCGACAACAGTAAGGAGCCGTGGAAATGTGTGCAGCTGCTCCACCTGTTAGATGGAAAGCTGTGATAACTAACGTCTGTGTGTGTCCTGTTTAGAAATCACCATCATCCAGAGCTGTGTCAAAGTGTCGGCTGTTATTCAGGGTCTGGTTAAAGGTGAGAACACACTCAACAGCACACGAATAATGAACGTAAAGATTAATAAAATAAATTAAAAACGTGCAGAGGAGGCAGATTGAGCAGGTGAGATCAGAAGAGAATTAATCTCTTTACTTCAATACATTAATAGAAAAATAAAAACCCACAACATATAATAATAATAATAACACGTGGAATCATTAAGAACCAGTAGTTTTGATCACTGCTTTGCAAACTCATGATCCAGAGTTGGTCACCTGGAGTGTTTAAAGAAAGAAAATCCATTAAATAAGAAGGTTTGACCAAACTTCATACTCTGTTGCTTTGGAGAAAAACTTGTTCATACAACTAGTTTTCAGTTTAAATAGTTTAAATAGTTGTTGGCTGTTAAATGCACAAGTGTAGAAAACTAAGACATGTTTTATCTGTTTCTGAATAAACTATAGGTGTCACTGTTCTACTTCCATCTCTGTTTCTCATACATTTCTTCACATGCTAATGTTGTAAAATGTCACATTCCTGAAACATTTTACTAGATTTCTAATAATGCTTCTTCTATTTTATCTTTTTACTTGTGGTTCAAATGATTTTATGTGCAACTGAGCTAATGTGACCAAGCACTAAAGTCTTGTAGGTGGTTTTAGACTTTGTGTTCATATTTCACCTTAAAAAACGGAAGAACACACTCTGTACTTTGTTCTGTCCTGGTGCAGGGGACAGTGTCCGGACGGACTTGATGATGGACCCGCGCAGCAAAGCGTTGGTGCTGAACGGGAAACCAGGACACCTGCAGTTTTACTCCCTCCAAAGAGACAAACTACTGTACAATGTAAGTAGCTCACAGAGACGTCGCTTATAGAATAAACTGTGAACTCGTGCGCTGCTTATCGGTGTGGATGCACTCTGAGGTTTGTCCTCCTCTTTGTTGTCTCCAGTTGGACATAGTGCAGCAGGAGTACATCCATGAACTGGGCCTGGAGCAGTTTGAGGTGGTCAAAGCTGCGTTTGATGCCTCTGGCAGCTGGTTAGCAACAGTGGAAGAGAGAAAACGCAAATCTGCTGAGCTGGAGCTCAACCTGAAGCTGTGGGCATTTGATGAACAAACCCAGAGGTGCAGCTGGTTCATTGTTTGTACTGGAAATACTGGAAGTGTTGTTTTTTTTCTTGGTGTAATTTTTTTTTTTTCCTCCCTTTCCTTCCAACTGCAACTATATTTCATGCAGTTTTGTGCTGAACACGACCATCTCTTCGCCCCATGAGTCCTGGATTACAGCCATGTGCTTTCGCCAGGACGCTGACAGCCAGACCACCGTGTTGGTCTCCACCAGCAAGGACGGGCACTTCAAAGCCTGGCAGCTCACCAGGCCGGACCACACGGAGGGTAAGAGTCCGGCCCCGTGTCTGACACGAACCGCCAGGGTTCGTCTGGAAAGGGGGGGCGACAGAACGTTTCCATCCACAGGTGTCCACATACAATCTTACTTTTCTTACAGAGCATTCACAGACGATAATAAAAACTTAAAATAGTATTAATAACTGTCTGCGGTTTATTATTACTTCCCTACTCAGATTACACCTCGTGTCCAGAGCTCTGATTGGTTCAAATAGCTGCTGCTGTTACACCATAACCACCCAGAGGAACGATAAACGGTTAATAACAACGTTTTAGGCTCCAAAATTAAAGCTGTTTTCATTAGAAAAATGCAACACAGGTAGAAAAACAGAAAAAACCCAAAAGGTCAGTGTAGCGGTCTGTGCTTTTCTTCTTGATTATTAAGATTTAAAACGTCTGCACCTTTTTTCTTATGTGTTAGAAAAGAAAAATCCAGAGTATAATTATATAATTATAGTGTAGATTACTGTATAATCACTGTTGGTACCAGGCTCTACCCTGTAATGTAATTATTGTGTGTTTCTCATTAATCCATGGACCCCCCCCCCCCCCCTGTGTGTGTGTCCCTCTTTCCTTCCCCTTGAATGGGCTGCAGATGAAGGTCCGTCCTGGATGTGTGACTTTGTCGGTTCCTACCACGGCCTGGTGCCCGACTGCTGCTGCTTCTCCGCCGACGGCTCCTTGTTGGCCGTCAGCTTCCAGGAGGTGGTGACCGTGTGGAGCCCGGCCTCCTGGGAGCTCCTCACCACCCTGTCCCAGCCCCCGGGAGCCGTCAGGTGAGGCCACGCATATACACACACACACACACACATATATATATATATATATGCATGGACACACATACACCACAGGCTGCAAGAAAACGTCTGGTGAACAAGTAGTGAACAGTTGGTAAGAAAATGGTAAGAAAAACACAGTCTAGTCTCACTCTAGGTCTATTTTAATGCAGAAATTTGCAGGTATGATCAAAGGTTTGAACCTGGAGGTTTTCTACAGGACTACAAGAATATAAGAGTAAAACTAAAAACACAAGAAACAAGAATTTTTTTCCATTATGTTTTATTTTATATATATATATAGATTAGATTAGAATCGACTTCATTGTCATTCCATATGTGCACGTACAGAGCAGCTAAATGCAGTTTAGCATCTAAGCATTAAGTGCAATAAGCAGCGAGTGCATGGTGCATAAATAGTGTGGTTGGTTTTATAGTATACTGACGAAATTAACAGATGGAAACTTATGTACAGGTGAGAGATTGATATTGAGGTACTATGGATATATTATACAGATGGATTTGTGCATTAAAAGTAACTGGAATTGGAGAGATTTACGATATCACATCTTTTTTTTTTTTTAATCGAATATTAAATATATTAAAATATCTATAAGAACATTTGTGACTGGAGGGAAAACGCAGAGTTAAAGGCCGTAATATAATATTTACAAAAGAACGTTTCAGGTCAAAGTTGATGTTTGGGGTTTTATTTAAAGATCCTGAAGGAGTTTCTCTCTTAACGAGCAAATAACAAATGAATTTTAATAATTGGGACCGGACAGAACAAACCTCTCGTTTTGTTTTTCAGAGTTTATGGACTCACTCTGAACAGATAATGAGCAGCATGTGTCCTGGCTCCGTTTAACTACACTCTTTGGCTTTTTTTTTAAGCGTTTGTGTGTTTGCTCTGACGGCTCCTCAGTGTTCTTGACATCTTTTAACAGTTAAAGGACCTCGTCTGGTTCAGAGCCTCGTTTCTCCCCGAAGACAAACAGCCTGAGGATAAAAAAAAAAAAAAAAAAACGAGCTGCCTGAACACGAGGACAAGCTGCAGTTTCGCAACTCTGCTTGAGTTTTAGAAATGTTGGCAGATGTCCCCGCTAGTTACTGAGGGGCCCTCGGGTCACTGAGGACGCACTCGACTACTGCTGCTAGTTTCTCTACCACGTCTCTGAGCTGGGCTCTAAAACACACACTCAGCATTTGCATATTTTTGCAGTGAAAAACAGTAGAAGGTGACTTTGCAGTTTAGAATGAAGGAACCAGATTAGGTAAGAATTTAAAATGAAGTTTTCCATATTAAACGGGTGTTTTTGTGTATAAAGCGTCACCTGCCATAAGAAACTCAAACACACTCACAAAAGCCTTTTCAGATGAGCAGTTTTTTTCTTTTTAAAGGCGTTTCTCAGTAATGAGACTTCAGAGTAAGTTTTGACAGCTGCCCGGTTCCCTTTGCATAACTACCTCCTATAGATGAGGAGGACCGGGCCGGTTTCCTCTGCCTACGCCTCCGGACATGTAACTCTATATTGTCATAATATAATATGGATAAAATCCCCCTGACAGCAGCAGTTTTTATTAGTTTATATGAGATTTTAAAGGGAACGTCTGATGGAGCTGGAGCTGATTTCCTGGACGTTTCTTCCTCGGTGGTCGTTCAGTCTCGGCTGAATGTTCCCAAACGAGAAGATAATCCTGTGAAATATGTGCTGTGAGGGCGCTGGTTGTTTTGAGGGAGGGAGGGGGGTAAATCTCTGGATTCTTTACAGTTACATTAAGGACTTTTTCCTCCTTCAGACATCTTTGTTTCGGGCGTCTGAGCTGCTCCAGGTATCTTCTGGGAACCACTGCCAATAACTTGCTCTGCTGCTGGAACCTCCTCACCTGCTCCTGTAAGTCTCTGTCTGCAGTCACGTACACGCTATCTGAAGGCGATATTTAAACCTGAACATGTGTGTGTTTTTCTGTCAGTGGAGTGGAGCACGTCCATGGACGTCAGCCTGCTGCTTTCTGACCCTCTCTCTGAGAACATGGCTGCGTTTTGCTGCCGAACTGGAGGCACCGACCGTAAGATTTAAAAAACCCGTCTGAGCCGCGTTGGTTTACGTACACGTCAGTGTCGGCATGTTGTTGATTTATTTCTTTTTTTTCTGCTTTCAGTGTTTGTGTTCAAGCCCAATGAGCCTCGGCCGCTGTTTTCCCATAAGGCCGTGTGCTCGGGGAGGGTGAGTCGCGCCGTCTTCGCCCCCCGGGACGAGATGCTGGAGGCGTGTGAGGAGAACAGCCAGTGGCTCAACCGCTCTCACCTCTACTTCCTGACGCAGCACATGGTAAAGCTGCCAGGACACATGAACGCTGACACGAACAGGGGCTGTAATCAGGTGCAGGTTAGGTTCAAACAGCAGCGTGGCCACGGTTACCTTGAAAAGTAATCTGATTACTGATTACTCCTTTGAAAATGAACTTACTTTACTGATTACTTGATTTTAAAAGCAACTAAGTTACATTCAGCAGCTGCAAAAACTAAAAACATGTCGCATACGAGACGCAAGTAACTTTAATCTGAGTCAGATTAGAACCAAACAGCGTCAGAAAACCAGATTCATTCGAGCCTTCTGCCTAAAATGGGCTTGAAACATACGTCTGTGGTTACAGCAGCAGTACTTCACATCATCATCATCATCATCAACACAGTAACAACAACATACAGCACATCATACATGAGAATGAATAAATAAATAGAAATAAATTAACTGTCCACTGCAGATATGTTTATACATCATCAACAGCAGAAAATAGTATTTCAGAAAAAATCTCTGAAGCGTTTTCCGTCTATAGCAGCGAAATGTCTAATATCTTTAGACGGTGTTTGAATTTTATTGTTGATGTGAAGTGTCTCCACACACTTGTAGTTAAAGCAGAATAATAGAACATCACAGGGAAGATGATGATGATGATGTAGGATTCAGTGTCATCGGATGGAAGAGACAGTTTTACTAATACACAGTATTATTAGTAAAGTTTATTTCAGTATGTTTGTTTGTATTGGGATGAACCAGAGCCAGTGGCCTCAGAGACCAGGTTAAAGCTCCAACACTGAGTGTAGCTGCTTTTCATTCACAGTGGCCTCTCGTTGTAGCTCCATTAAAACATTTAATGGTATTTTCCTTATAAAAGCCCCCACACATTAAATATCTGAGTGAATTCAGCCAAAACAAATGGATAAACACTTAACCAGGACCTTCTGTGTGTTTTCTGTTGGAATAAAGCCCCGATGATAAATAACTTCTGTGTTGTTGTTGTTTGTGTGTTTCTAACGAGCTCTGTCTCCGTAGGACCTCATGACGTTCACCACCAAAGCAGAAGACGAGCGGCTAATGGCCTCCAGCAAACAGGTCGGCTTCACTTTCACAACTATACACACAGAGGTGTGAAGAAGGGTCGGTCTACTTCCTGATTTCTTGATTTTGTTTGCATGTTTGTTGCAACTAAATGTTTTAAATTGTCTGACGATCTGAATAATTTAGGTGTGAAAAACATGAAAAAAAAGAAGAAATCAGGAAGTAGACCAACACTTTTTCACACCTCTGTATATGACTCGTTGCTTCAATGTTCTACATACACACTATGTTTACAGGTTTGTTTCTTATCCAGTTTGACGCTGAGTTTCTCTGTAAGAACCTGAATATGGTTTTTAAAAGACAGGTTTTCATCCGAGTAAAATCCCAAGTATTTATAGTATATCTATAAGTATTTATAGACTGAAACTCCTTGAATCATTCTGACAAACATCATGTTCCTGGAGTTTGAAAAGCGCAGCATTGTAGGTTTGTCAGAATTAAGTACAAGTGACCAACACCGATGAAATAATAAAATAAAAGTACAATAAGAGAGTGAGTAAAATACAATAAGATAACAATATAAATAGAAATAAACACAGATAAACTCAAAGATGAAGAACTCAAAATATCCAAATAAACCTTTTTCTCTCGTCCTCCCTCCGTCGTAGAAACATAACCTCTGTCTTCTCGCCTACTTTCATCATCTAACTGTGAAGTTTCCTGATTCTTTTTAACTCTTGCAGCTGGAGATCGACGACAGCGTTGCCATGACACCGTTCTACCTGTTGCTGGGGAAACACAGGCAGCATCAGCATCAGGACGGCAGAGTCCCAGTGAGCGGTGAAGCTGAGAGGCCTCCTCTGCCTCAGAGCTCTGCTGCTATTAGAGAGGTCAGTAGCTCAGCGACGCGTCGCTCACGTCCACACGTTTTAAACGCTTTAAAGCTCGTTATTTATTATTTAATGCGACCGTTTCCCCTTTAAACAGCTGCTGCAGACTCCGGCCCACGTCCTGCCCTCCACCTCCTTCCTCTGCTCCATGTTCGTCCAGTCTCTGCTCATCTCCGTCACAGACACCAGGTCAGTATCAACCAATTCTTGTCGAGATTCGAATATTTGCTGTCAAAATGCAAATAAACTCAGTTTAATGTAGTAGAGGGTAATGATGACTCTTTAGTTTTGGGATTAGTTTAACCTGAGGACGTCCTGTCATTCAGATATTACCTCCTACGTCTGTGCTTTCACACAGGATAAATAAACTCTCTGCTACTTCTCTCCTCACTCCACTACGTCAGAAACAGTTTCAATTACTTTGCAAATAATAATAATGGCTGATAAAAATATATTTTTGATAATATTTATCCCAGAGAAGAGATTACCAACGATTTAAATCAGCTCCACCTTCTAAACGGGTGAATAGTTCAGCGACAACTCCACTAACATGTGTCCAAACTTTGAATTATAGCACATCCTTCATAATTCTTAGGCGACGAGAGGCAGAAAAAAGCCACAAATCAAACAAAAGTAAAAACTCAGCCCTAAATCACAGAGATGTCGATTCGCAGTGGATTAGTTTTATCAGACGGGAATTATGGTTCAGGTAATTTGTGCTGTAATTTTTACTTCACAAATCTCAGACTCAACGATTCACACAGGATTAAAATCACAGACGACCTCCGTGATTATAAGAAATTAGCGAAGGTTTCCAGGTAAAACGAGTATCTGACAGAACTGATTCAGACCATTTTCCAAGCAGCGCTTCTAAACACGCACGGTTTGACTGTTTCACCATGAGTGGAGATGGAAAGATGCGAAAATTACACAGAAGAAGCCAAAAAAATGTTCTTTTTTTGTTTTAAAAAATCCAACGTCCAGGAAAAAAAACATTTCTGCAAGTGCTAACACTTGGGACTTAATCTGCTGCATTAATTCATGTCTCAACCAGTGAAAATGCTGTGAAGACGTGATTATGCATAAAAAAAGATACCGTGATGAGCATTTTTAGGTCGTACCACTGGCCCTAAACATCTCACTGACCTCATGACCGCAGGTGTAGTGATATCAGCATGATATGTAAAAACTACTTCTGCAGCTGAGGCGTCACGCGCTTCAAAAACTAGAAAAATACCATGTGAGTTATTATCTCTGAGAACCTGCAGCGTCACGTTAACCTTCTCCTGTTCTCTCATGGCCTCAGGGAGGAAAGTAAACAGGCCGAGGAGGAAATGGATAGCGAGAAAGAGGAAGAGGATTCAGAAGAGGAAATGGAATCCAGCATCTCGAGACCGGAGCAGGCGGCGCTGGGAGACCTGGAGCCAGAATGTGCTGCCCCGGCACTAACCAGGGCCCAGCTTAGGGAACTGAGGAGGCTCCGGAAACTGGACCACAGCTGGTTCACCGGCCTCCTGGACTCCCAACCATGATCTTTTTTTACGTATATATATATATATATTTTTTGCACCATCATGTTAAAGTGGAGAAAACAGACTGAACTAATATTTGGTTGCTTTGCTTTCACAGTTTTTATTACGTGTGAAGCAGCTGAACTTTGTGTCATTCACACGGGTCACGTTTAGCTACAGGTCGGCTTTAGTTTTGTGTTTTTGTAAAAGTCTCTCTGGTCTCGAGTTCTTTTCCATGAAAGGAGTTGTCTTCTGTGTTGTCTTCGCTCAGACTGTTGATGAACGACCTGTTTCCTGCTTAAGTGACGAAGAAATAATATCCACAAAACACCTTCTGAGCCATGTTACTAAAAACCTTATTCAGTTCATAAATGCAGCTTGATATCAAAATAACACAGAGAGCAGAGGAATTTCATGACTCATCTTACTATAATCTGGGAGATATTTCTTCCAGTTGATGTTCTCCTCCTCCTCCTCCTCCTCCTCCTCCTCCTCCTCCTCCTCCTCCTTTTCTTAAACCACAACCGCACAAATAAAACCCTTAAATTCCCGAGATGTGTGCGTTTGTGTAACTGTACCCCAGAAAAACTGCACCACCACTTTGTAATGGGGTGTTTTAATAAATGCATAAATGATATTGAATGTGTGTGGACATTTGTTCTTGTTGCATGCATGTTGCAGGTACACCGATCAGCCACAACATTATGACCACCAACAGGAGAAGTGAATAACGGTTAAATCATCTCGGGACAATTTAATATTCTGCTGAGAAACTTTAGGACCTGGTGTTTATTCATGTGGATGTTACATAGACATGTAGCTCCCACCTGGACCAGACCAGACCAGCCCCCTACACCCCCCCACCCCATCAGGTCATAATGTTATGCCTGATCCATGTATATTAACCTCAAACACATCATTACATCATTTTCCTTTGAAATGTAATAAAATCCCAGTTTTTCTTGAAGCTGCCTTCATGACTTTGTCCCTGACAGTTTTACACATCGCTGTGTTCCAGAGTCCAAACTCACGGCGTTAACAGATCCGCCGTCAGGCCTGTGTGATGTGTCACATTGTTGTATAAGCCCGTGAACTATGACACATCTAATTTACCGCTTCTTTCTTTCCTAAAAAAAAAAAAAAGCCTTGAATGATATGAGGGTTTTTTTTTGTAAACTTTCACACTCCTCCTCAGCGTGGTCACGTTTTCTTCCCACAGGAGGATGAGACGGTGGACGACCATCTCAGCGTGTTTCAGTTCCTCTCCAGATCAGATGCCCCTCAAACCTTTTTGTGCCTTTTGAGCGATTTCTGCCGTTTGGTCACAGCTCCTCCTCCTCCGCTCCGACCAAACTGGGTCGACCTATATGTCCTTATCAAGCCATAAACTCTATCTGACTATTTACTGCCTCGATACGATGTAAGGATCGTAAAGTGGGTCCAGTAACCATGAAAGTTGCTTTTCTCAGAAGTGAGTCAAATAGAAAGCGATAAATAAATATAGCAAATAACATATTAGTTATAGAAACAGAGTTTACTTTGTCCTAATGTGATCAACAGAAAATCCCCTATAATCTAAAAATAAAAAAACAGAATAGGTTTGAACATCAGCTGATGGAATGGTTCAAGTTTCTGTGTGAATGGAGGAAGTAAAACTATGGAGTTGTGCTTTTTTTTTTGTCTTGATGATATAGATCTTTAGTCTGCGACATATGAACTTTCCTTATGTTGAAGTCAGACAGAAAGAATCGAACATTTGTTTAATCTGCATAAAAACATAAAAGTTCTAATGGATATTGAACGGTACCTTTGTTTTCTCAGACAAAATCAACTCTGTAAAAAGGTCGTCCAGTTCCGATACAGCGATCAGCCACAACATTATGACGTGAAAACGTGATTACGTTTAAAACCATCATGTGACAATTAAGTGATTCGCTGAGAAACCTTTTGTTCCTGATGTTCATTCGTGTGGATGTTACTTTGACATGTAGCCCCCACCTAGACCCTTATCAGACCAGACCAGACCAGACCAGACCAGACCCCCCCACCCCAAACCAACACCACCAGCTCCAGCACGATGCATCCTGACACACACACACACACACACACACAGAAAACAGTTTAGGAACAACAAAAAGGAAAACATGAAGAACATCACAAGGTGTTGACCTCGTCTCCAAATTCACTAGATACCAAACTGATCACGTATCAGAGCCCCCCCCCCTCCCCTCAAAGACCCACATCCATTTTCGGATGAGTCACAGCTGCTTTGAAGACCGACACGATCTCAGGCGAGCGGTCCTAATGTTATGCCTGATCGGTGTGTATCTGTACATCATACCTGAGTCAAGGCTGGTTGTAAAATTGAGCAATGTATGAACTTTAATGCCTGACTTAGCAGCCTGACCTTTGAAATTACAGTAAAAGTGTTTTTCTTTTTCCAGAAACGTCTAATTTAACAAAAACAAGTGAATCTGTGCTTTGTTAAATCAGGCAAAATAAATTAAAGGATGAAGTTTCCACTTTGTGAATTTATCTCTTGTTCCACTTCCTGTCTCTAGACTTTTGCCGCGTTCAGCGTCTTTTATTTTTTCCTCTGGATGTAGGTAAAAACACGGCTTAAATCCTTAAACTCTTCTCAACTGATGCGTTTTAATAACGTTACTGTGACTCTGGTAAGAGACACACACGTGTTTGTTTGCGTTCCTGAACCCTGAGCTACTAGAAGGAGCCTATGTTTGAATGTAATGATGTTCACGCGTCTGCTGAAAAACAAGTCATGTGATATTTGATGCTTCATGGAAAGATTTTTTTTAAAAAAAGAGTACGACTGTGTACATTAGCTGAGTCAGTGATGGGATTGTGATGAGGTGACGAGTTCATTTAGTTTTTCTTATTGTTTCTTATTATGATCTTCATTAATCTCCCTGGAGACACGAGGAACATGACATAAACATTCATTCAGCAATTAGCAGTAAATGAAGTGTAATTAAACCAAAATTATCTACAACACTCAAACTGGTGCCTGTGAGAATAAGTAAAGGTTTGTTCACATTGTTTTTTTTCTTAAAGTTAAATTCTGTGTTTTGTTCTTTAGTTACACAATGAACTTCAATAACATCCTGTTATTGCTCTCCAGATGACGGCAGATTAAAATAGTTCTGTTGTTCGGTTCCGGTGGTTCAGTGTAACCCGAACTAGCTCGTCCAGTCATGAACATGTTGTGTAACTTGGTCAAGTAAAACTTTCAGGAGAAAAATGAGAGTATGGGAATGTAATTTATTCTCTGCAGGAGTTTTCCTGCAGCATGTGATCCCTTCGTGCACGGCTGCAGCGCTAATCCTGCAGCCTCATTTTGAGCTTTTTGCAAAATTTTTCACGTCTTTGCAACACATTTCATACCGGTCATGAAATATTTAAATACAGAAAATGCTCAAAGTTCACCACCAACAGAACATGCCCCAGGACTGAGCCCCTCCCCTCGTGCTCGTGCTCAAATCCAGGTCAGTCTTTGTGTTTGTAGCCTGAAAGACGGAGGTTCAGGTCATCCAGCTCAGCTTCAAGTCAGTCAGAAAAGAAAAGGGATTCAGGGGAGGAAATTAGTTGCTAACGCTGCTGTGGTATGTGGCCTCACACAACAGCAGCCGAGACGGAGAGAGAAGACACGCACATACAGACACTGTAGTGATTGTAAAGGTTTTCTTTATTTAAAAGACCTCATGCAATACAATCAACAAGTACCAACGTCCTCTCATCCAGTGGAGTGTAATTATTACACAAAAATACATTTAATTCCTTTATGATTTAATCCTGTCGTCTATCTAAACTACAGTAACACTGTTATATGTCTGTATATAGAGGCTGCTACTGTCAGATTAAAGCAGTGTGTACAGTTGCATTCAAATGAAAATCAAACAAAAAATCACAAAGTGTTAACACCAGGTTTATAAAAACTTAAAAAAAAAATCCCAAAGACTAACAACAGTATACACAATATATATTGTTTTACATTTTCCAATTGTACAAAGTAAAGTAGGTTTACACTGACTCACAGCTAATGTTATTTACATAAAAAAATATATAGAGTTTATGGCCACGTGTGATATTTCCTGAATCAGCGGATCTAATATTTGTTGAGGTTGAAAGCAGGAGCTCCATTCCCAGCGTTCCCAGCACACCTGCACACTGAATCGCTCCTCTGTTCCTCTACATCTGGTTTGGTGAGCTCTCATTTCCAACCCAAATATTTCCCCCTCCTCCTCCTCCTCCTCCTCCACCGCGGCTCGAAATCTGGCTAGACTGGCTAGAGACTTCATTTGTGGGGTGGGGTGAGTGTGCGGCCCCAAGTTAAAACGCTGTCAAGGCAAGTTTCCAAAGAGGCGTCAGAAACGGCCGGGATGCACCTGTGTTAGTGATCTTACATCGGTTTCTGAAGCACGAAGTGTTTTCACTTCACTTTGCACCTTTGACGTTTGCTCCTGCAGACTGACTCGCTCGGACTCGCTCGGACTCGGACTCGATAACGTTGCCAAACTCTGCTCAGATATCCTGCAAAAGTCTGACTCTGTGCCACAAAAACCCGTGAAGCCAGAGACGGCGGCATTAAGGGGAACAACCTCCTCCCCACCCCCCTCCACCCCCTCCACCCCCTCCACCCCCCCGGCCTCTCGGGCTGAGTCCAGGTCCAGAGTCTGTTGGCAGTCTGCAGCAGTAAAGTTATATCTAACATGTTTTGCTGACTAAGATCCCTGGCTCTCTTTGAGGAAACTGAGGTTTTTTTCGTTTCTTTTTTTTTTTTTTAAACAGGAGTTGGTACAATAATTTTCCCTCCTGAACATGTGGTGCTGAATGTTGATATATGTGCCTTTTTAAAAAAAAAAAAAAAAAAACCCACCCAGACGCAGCCTCTGCTGCCAGAGAAGCCGACGTGAAAGCTGTGCAGGAAGGACGTCTCAGGGCTTCGGCCTTTGTGCAAACAAAAAAAGAAAAAAAAAACTAATGGTTGATCACGCTTCTTGATAAGCTGTCATAAGGGTCATTTAAAGTGCCTGAGTAATGACAATCACGACTGAAAATTCACTCCAGAGAACAAAAAAAAAAAAAAAAAAAGAAAAGGGCCGGGGAAGCTGAAGTACAATCTTGGAGTGGGTTCAGAAGTATTCGGATATACTACTAATAAAGTTGTGCTACTGTCACAGGATGTAAAAACATACATTTGGAATGCTTCATGCACATAACTGGTTTCCCTCACTTCCTTTTTATGCCATATATGAACTTTGGTAACTGAGAGCTACTGGTCAGGGTGCATAGGATTCCTATTGTGTCTCATACGGCGAAGCTGCATGCAAGCAACACAACAGTGCTACAAATGGTGCGAAACCACCGTCAGCGTTTCCTGAATAAATACAATTAAATGCACGACCCTTATAAGCGCATATTAAAGAGACTAGATCCCAGTTGTGTGTGTGTGTGTTTGGTTAAATAAGTATCGCGCCCCCCGTTCTCTCCGCTCCGCGTGAAGACCTGCTCCTCACACATGTGTATAAATATATGCAAACTAACTGAGGCGGAGCAGCGCACACAGCTACAGCACCGATGAGCTCGCTGAGAGGCGGATGTGAAACGTTTCGTCTTTGAGGAGCTCAGACAGTCCTGCTCGTTAAGGCCTCGGTGTCTGATCCCTGCAGCTTTTCCTCCCTCATTTAGCTCGTTTAGTTTGTGTGTTTTGTTTTTTGTTTTTAGCTGAAGCACCTTTTAAAAATCTTTCCAGCTAAATCCAGGCTACTCAAAGGAGAATATGTTGACAGTGTGTGTTCAGGAACATGGATCCGTAGATGAAAAGCTGAGGCTCTTTATCTGACTCCCTGACAGAAAACCTTCACGCCACCGACTCACCTCCCTCTGCTAATGGTTAACGCTTCGTTAATTTGCTATGCACAGCACGGTAAGTTACTACACTCTGGTTTACATTAGCATTAGCAGCCTGCCAGGTCCAAGCAATGATGTTAGTTAAGATACAGGGTTAGCATAAGGCTGGAGGAGTATGTACCCAGGACAAAGTCTCTTTAGCGGCGTTAGACGGTGGTAGGAAGTGAGGGGCTGTCGCCGGTTTCCACTTTCTGCTCCGGCGAGCAGCAGAGGAACAGACGACTGCCCAGGCTCTTGAAGGCAAACCTAAAGTACATGATGTGGCCCATGGCCACGAAGGAGACGGAGATGATGACCAGGAGGCCGAAGGCCTCGGGGTTGGGAGCCAGAATCACCATGATGAAGTGCAGCAGATCTAAGAGGTAATTCATGGAGTTCTGGACACCGTTGATCACACCTCGCTCCGACTCGATCACATTTTCCTGGATGAGCTGGGTCACTGTCAGGTCAAAAGACCACAGGCCTAAAAAAAAAAAAAAAAAAAAAGAAAGAAGAAGAGATGAAGAGTCAGCTCTAATCCTATTTTTACAGCCACATTAAAACAACTCAACAGTAGCTGCAGCAGCAATTATCCACCAATTATATTGGCACCAAAGGTTGCAGATATTACGCTTCCATCCGTACAACATCCGTACAACATCCGTATCATCTGGTGTGATGACCTTGATGAGGTCCAAGCTCTACACCTGCTCCAGTCACGTTTAGGAAGTCATAATTAGTAAAAAAAAAAAAAAAAACGATGTACTTTACTCTTTTAAGACGGGAAGTGAAAATGCTAATCATGCACGATCCCACTTCAATGACAAAATAATAAACACACATTCCTGGAAATGTGACAACTGCTTACTTTAAAAAAAATAGTTAAAAATAAATCAGACATGTGCTCACATAGCCTGAAAGACCCCGAGACACAGATGGAGAGATTAAGCAGGGACCCCCTACCTAATATAAGATTAAATAAAATGCAAAATACCTCCGCAGACCTAGAGCCTTATTAGTTTTCTTGATCTGATCTGGTTCTTTAATTGTCTATTGTATGATCTCCTCTGTAAATTAGCATCGGTGCTAAGTCGGGCACATTTACACTTGCAGCTAATGCATCAGTGTTGATTAATGTGAACTGTCCCGGTTCAATAAACTAATAACAGAGTCGATGATGATGTGCATTTTGGAGCTTTGTTCCTTCGTTTGCTGCCACTTAACCAGGGAAACTCTACTCACCAACTCTAGCAGCAATGACGCCGGCAAACAGCAGACTAACAGACAGGTAGGACTGCAGCGGCGGCAGCTCTTCGGCCGGCGCGGGGGTCGTGACGTTGGCGAGGACGCCGGTGAGGCTGTGGTCGGCCTCCGGCAGCGTCGTCTCTCCGATCAGGTGGCTGTAAAGGTCCTGGAACGGCGACACGCTGAGGTCGAAGGGGCTCCCCGGGGCGAAGACGGACGCCACGCACATCATGAGGCAGGCCAGCTGGGCCGCGCCGGAGATGAAGCCCGTGCGGATCAGGCCGCACTTCTTACGGACCCAGGTGAAGGCGACGGTGCCGCAGATGCCCGAGATGGCCGAGGCGCCCATCAGCAGGCTGAGCACGGAGCCGTTCAGGCCCTGCGTGTAGGCGTAACCCGTGGTGATGCAGTCGAAGCCCAGCACCGTCATGTAGAGGAAGGCCAGCGACATGCCGGCGAAGAAGATGTTCTGGTTGTAGTAGGCCACCCAGCCGGCCTTCAGCGTGCGCAGGGGCTCGGACACCTGGTAGCAGCAGCCGCGCCGCTTGGGGGCGTCGGCCTTGGCGACCCCCGACGCCTCGTTCATCAGAGGCTGAGACGACTCCTCGGGACTTTGACTGCTCTCCAAGTCTGTGCAATAGGAGGAACAATAAATGACATTCTGTTACGGTGAGTCACGGCTGTTACACAAGCCTCCGGGTGGACTCACACTTCGTACTACGCCAACTTACGGTTGCTCAGCATTACACGGCCGTCATAAAGCGATTGTTGTTTATATGCGGTTACAGCATCAAGAACGGAACCAGACAACACGGCTGCAATTATCTTATTCCAATGCACTCATCACTTTATCACTTTATCAGTGCTTCTACTACTACTTTCTGTTTTTTTTTTTTTTTTTTTTTTGTTTTTATTCTTGTGTTTGGAGCTTTTTTGCATTGAAATTTCGTTGATGTGTGCGTCTGTGCAGAGTTTTCTGAATCTCACTGGGGTGGAGCTGAACTCGAACACAGTATTCAGAAATGATGAAATAGCGTTTTTAACAAATACTTATTTCCAACAAATAGTTTTCAAATTATTCATCCTGCAGAACAAGACAAACATCTTATGAAAAAGTTGCTTTTGATCATGTGACCTCAGTGAATATTTGTGCATCTGAGCGACGACTGGACAAACACGACTTAACTGCATCATTATTTTTATTTTTTTTTACCTTAACTGAGCTGCAGAGGCAGCAAATAACTTTTGGGAAGCAGAGTTTGACCTGGAGATTATTCTGCTACGTCCCATTAGTACTGAGACGTCTGCACGTTAGCATTCGTTAGCTCGGTAATTCAGCCTGTTGTCTAACGGTAAATGGTCCTGCTTTCATGTAGCTCCTTTCAGTCACAGAGGGTCAGTGTTTCGCTCAAGGACACTTCAGCTTGTGGTACATTCTTGGGCTTGAACCACTAACCTCTCTAACCCACTGAGCCACTGAGCCACAGTCAGAAGTCAGAATAAATCACCTCCATTAGCTGCATTTAATGCTAAACATCAACCAATGCTGCAGATACATCCAGAGTTATTATATTTTTCCTAAATTAGAAGCCTAACTGAAAAAAAAAAAGATTTTTACACCTATTTTGAATTTTCTTTTGACTTTCTTCAAAAATAATGAGCCCTCACCAGAGTCTGAAGTGAGAGGTAAAGAGACGGTCGCTTGTTTTATACGTCATGGTCACGTTTCATGCACGCTGTGGTTTTACTCTCTCTAACCATAGAATCTGGACTTAATGGGACAAACGTGCTCGGACACGACTGCAGAGCGTGAGGACGCCATTAAAGACGTCAGCGTCAGTTACCTCCCGGAGGACTGAGCTGCTTCAGCTCCTGCTGCTGCTCCTGCTGCTGCGCCTCCTTCTGTCCAGCTTTCACCGCCAGCGCTGGCGTCTTCTGGTAGACCTTCCACAGCAGCGCGTACTCCAGACACATGGAGCACAGGTTCCAGCCCGAGATGAAGCCGCAGCCGATGAAGTGGGAGCCGAACGCCATGATCTGGCCCACCAGCATGGGAGCCAGGATGTTAGTCAGCTGGTCGATGATCCTCACCGTGGCGTTCATGTCTGTTTGGCACGAGAGACGAAGGCGAGAAGTTTATTATAACACCGGCCTAGTTTTAATATTTTGGTTTAATATTTAGCGCTGCTACTAGCATAGCAAGAGGTCATCGAGTTCAAAGTGCTCAGAGCATTTTCCAGCGTGTGAGGAAATCTTTTAAATAGCTTATAACAATCAGGAGGAAACTGCAGGGGCATAAAAGGTAAGAACCGTAGTGAGTCAGCGTTCAGGACTCAAAGTCCTCTGAACTGAACACATCTGATAACGCATCATGTGAGGCCTACATCTCACGATAACGGGAAAGAAACGCTGACCTGCCAACTTGCTGCTGTCTTGACCCGCCACAACCACCACCCAGTCCCTCTGGATGGTGATGGACATGGCCGTGCTGGCCAGGTTGGCAATGTTGGCGATGGTGATGACCAAAATGTAGCAGGTTGTCTGCAAAACAAAAACCAGAAATGATACATGTTAAGTTTGCACATCATTGTTGAGAACATGTCTTGATATCAGCAGGTGGAGGAGGGTTAACAGCTCCATCCCCGGGACATCGGGACACGCTGAAGCCTCTTTGAGCAGTGAGGATAAGTTTAGGTACGTTTGGGTTTATGTCTCATCTAGGACAATGGTCAATAAGACAGATCTGTTCATTTCTGGGTCTTGGGTATTTCTCTTTTCCTGTCATGGTCACTAATAAACTGAGTCACTTCTTCTTTCCCTTGAATTCGTTTGTCCCCTGCAAGTGTTTATGTGCGTGTATTTAGTTCCTCCCATTGTATTTGATACATTTTTTATATGCACTTTTTTCCTCATGTGTTTTTTTTAATTTTTTTATTAACAACAACCTGCTTTAGGGACAAGGGACGGAAATCAGCCTCGGCTACAATCTGGCATATTTACGTTATTTAAAATGTTCATTAATATGCTCTGTCCCTGATAAATACATAAATAAATAAATACAGTGTGTAATACAAGTATTACACTTTTACAGCTGCTGCTATAAAATATTGATATTCTCAGTATTTAATATTTTAATCCTATAAATCTTTTGTAAATAATAACTTTTGGCATTATTTTGACTAGGAGATGCTCTACAATCTTCTACACTGTATATAAAGGGCGTTCTATTCTATTCTATTCTATTCTATTCTATTCTATTCTATTCTATTCTATATTACCACTGTCAATTGATTAAAAAAAACTAATTAATTGCACAATTTTCTTTAGTTAACTGCGATTAATCACATTTGTGGATTATAATGTTGACAATAATGTGAATTAACGTGGAATTAACACAGAGAACATACACTATATATTTCATTTTGAAGAGTCTGGAAGTAAACTTTATTTTTTTTTACCGAGTTTTAAATTAATCGCCACGATTAACGCGTTCATTTTCACAAAATAATTAAGAGACACTGAACTCACGGTTGCTCCCGGCACATTGTTTGTTGAAATCAAGTGAAATAATATATTATTATATAAAATAACCTCATCATTTAACTGTCATATTATTTATCTTTGGGTTCAATTTGACTCTAATCAGAGTTCAATGTCACTTGATCAGCTTTTTGCTCCATATTTAATGACGTTTCCTAGTTTAATGAAGACACAGACACAGAAACATAACATATGTTATTATTCTTGATATTAGACTTAGTTTTTCACACCAAATGTTACGTCTCTTTTCAGTTTAAAGTCAATCAGTGAGATTTTATGGTGATATGCTGCATATTTGCTGCATATTCCTTCACAGTCGTGTAACAGATTTTCTGGATGGATTTTATTTAAAGAGTCATTTGGGCACAAACAAATATAAAGTACCTGACAAATAAACTCTGGATTTTTATTTTATTTTATTTAATCTTTTATTTGTTACGGATAAAAAAGTGAAAAATGTTAGTAAATTTGAAGGCAGTAGGAGGGTTAAATGTAGATTAGTAGCTGTGCTTGCAACACTATTATTTGGGGATTTAGAAAATATGTGTTTCAGCATCCGTCAACTGTGTTTGGTCAAAATGCATCTGTATAATCAGGGGAAAGTATATAATTGATTAGATTAAGGTAATAGGACTAAAAACAACCGGTACAAAGGTCAAGAGCCACAATCACATGTCACGGCATGTAAACTAAACTAAAAGAAAAAAAAAATCTATAAATTCTGAGAAAAAAAAAAAAAAAAACGTCATGTGACACCTAATACTCAACGTGTGACCTCAACTTACGCAGAAAAAAAAAAAAAAAGCTTAGAAGTAGAAGATTGTGACCAGCTGCTGTGGTCGGAATAGAACCGGAGACGATTCCAAACTCCCGATTATGTTTCTCGCACTCGTCTTTTATTTCACTCGACGGAACTCGAAGAACCTGCTGACGCAGCCTTCGACCAAACACTTCATCTTCTGTTTGGCCAACTTCTCTCTCCACACACACACACACACACACGGAGCGACACCGGCCGTTCCTCTAAACTCTGTCACATGGTGAAAATCACCCACTTTCTCCCAGGACCCAAAGGCGTCTCACAAACGCAGAGGCCAAAGTCGGAGGCATTTCCCCCCAAACAGGCGGCCTTTTGTGTTCCCATGACGAACCTCGACCTGTTACAGACTCGGGTCCTTTTCTTCTTCACATACATAGCTCAGCAAGTGTAAACAAGCCCACAACAAACCGCTGACAACTCCGCTGAGCACATGCATGTACAGTATGTGAGGTCCAACGCTTCACGGCTCTACGGGGATGAACTACTCTCCGTTTGCTCGTCTTCAGGGAGCCATAAATCACGCTGACGTCGGTGTCCATATCAGCGAAAGCAGACAAGTTTCAGATCCAGGGGTCAGAGAGTTAAACCAGAAATAGAGACGGTGTGATATCTTACCAGGATCCATCCATTGTAAAGCGCCGTGAGCTGCTCTTTGAACTGGAAAACAAACATCAGGAGGATCCCGCACAGGATAACGCAACTGTTCTGGACGAGCAGCGAAGTCTGGGCCACTGTGGAAACATCACGACCGGCATTAGGGACAGAAATCTAATGACCCAAGACAACAGCTTTATGTCTGGTCCACTAGTTCATTAGTGGACGGCTGGATACGGTCCCACTCCCCCATTTAAATCTAACGGTGCCTTTGCCAAATTCCTCTGGATGAACACTCCACAAGGGGTGAATCTAACCGTTACAGTGTAAATGCATGTTCAGGATCAAACCTGCAGCTTCGCTAAAGCGTCTGAAACAGCTGGAGCCGGCTCACCTTTGAGTCTCGGGTTCTTGTCCACCCAGTCACCGATGATGGCGCCCAGCAGGAGGACGGAGCCGGCCACCACCAGCCCGTACACGGCCGTGAGCAGCAGGCTGTTCCCGTACAGCTCCACCAGGAACACGGCCACGGCGAAGTTCCACATTCGGTCGCCCTGGGAATTTCAAGTTCTGGTTATTTAGGGGCCGGAAAGAGCTGCAGCCGAGAGAGGAATGTGGTTCAGGTGCTGCATAAATAATAAGAGTCCTCTCTGATTCCGTGTATTTAAAAGCTTTCTCAGTATTTTGTAACAGGATACACAATGAAAACCTTTTATAATGCAACAGTAACCTATTAGTGTAGCATCACAGTATATGTATATATATGTATATATAAAAAAAACGTCCTGTCCTTGTTGAACATATTTCTACATGTGTAATATGTGGCGCCGACTAAACAATGCAGATTAAAAGCTGTAAACTGGACTCTTCTTACCCATGTGGACAGAGCATGGCCCAAGTAAATAAGAAATTTAGCAGACGTGAAGAAATCTTCAACGAATCCTGCAAAGACAACAGAGTAATCTCATGACATGTTCCAGCTGCGCGTTCATTCCTCTGCAGCCCCCTGGACGCGGGGCTCCCCGGGGAAAAGCTCAGCGGATCCACATGTAATTAAAATAATAATAATATATATAATAACATTAACTCACCGCGGCATGTCTTCCGAGGCCCAGTGTTATCCATTTTTTTTTTAAAGCTGTCCAAGTGTTTATCTATCTATGAACGCGGTGGCTAAAACACACTTGCGCGTAACTGTCGCCGACGACGACGCACAAAAAAAAAAAACACAAAAGAAAACGCGACGTTTCTTCCCCTTTTTGGCCTTTCCAAACTTAGCTATCACTGTAGCTGAAGTTGGAAAGAAATGTTCGTATAGGCTGAGGAAGCCGGCGGGTCGCTAAAAGCCCAGAAAAGCTGCAGCTTTCTGTGCGCTCTGCTCTGCTCCGCTCCGTGGGTCGGACCGTGTCTGGCTGCTCTGTTTACGTCCCGCCTCGGATATACCCACGCGGTCACGTGACCCTGCCTTTATTTACATTGTGTCAAAAACAAATGTGGTCCTCCTACCACAAAAAAAAAAAAAGAAAAAACAAAACAACAAAAAAAAAAGAGACCGGATCGACACAAAAGACTGTCATTGTTACGTTGCTGCAGATACATCCTTTAGTCTTTTACACACAGCTTTTATTTTGAACGGGCTCGTTCTCATCGACCCATTTACCTCCAGCTCCACGCACATGCGCGTTAGGCTCAAAGGAAGAAGGACCAGTAAAGGGTAAAAACACACTTATCATGCCAGCGTTTTTGCGATAAAACGCCCATTTGAGACAAACCCAAAGTAACTGAACGCTGCTCATGAACATTTTGGAGCTGATTCATGGTCTTAGTCTCCTTTTAAAGCCAAGACTCTGAAGTTTCTATCAGAAAAGTCGTATTGTTCTTGCATAATTAAGTTGACACAGTTAAAAAAAAAATAAGAAGAAGATATTGAGTTTGCATGAATATATTGTGTTGACTTTTAGAAAATGACATGTTGCATCATGCAGCATTTACTCAAACTGAGGATTGTTAGAGTTTAGTGTCTTCTTCTCTAATTGCACCAGTTAATATGTGCATTTTACAAATAAATAAGGAGAATGTTTAAATTTAATCAACTGTCCTTTAAAAAAATATGTGTTTTAACACAAATATGTGCTATTCTGACACGTTGCTGGTCACAGTGGACAAATCAGAGACAGAAGTTATTATTTTCAGTGACAAAAAGCACTTTTCTAGGTAATTTTCTGGCTTGTGGGTCAGATTTGATCCTCTGGTCATGTGTGTAGATGTTACCTCATTATATCAGTATATTATTAACTGTGCTATAAACTATAAACACTTCCTGAATCATCTGGATTATTACATATTCTGTAGCTTCTTATCAGATATTTTAATCTGCATGTGAACTCTTGATCTAGTTTGTCGTCTGGTGATATATTGAATAAATGTTACACAATAACCAGTTGGTCCTTATCAGGCGGCGCATTGAAAGTAATATAAATATTATGAAACTGCTGCTAATTTCACAGATTAAACTACAGCCAATGTCAAAAAAAAAAGATTCTATAGATTTATTTTAATTCCTTTACACCTTGAATTCTTTCACACTCCCACATTTCCATAAACAATAACATCATTTAAGATTTTAATTAAATCCTGTTCTCGTTTTCACACATAAAATGAATGGGTAATTTTGAGAAGTGGAAAAAAAAAGAAGCAATGAAAGAACAGAGTGAAAAGACGGTTAAAGGTTAAAGATTAACTGAGAGTTCCCGTGAATGTGATGCCACGCAACACAAACGAGACGTTTGATCAATCTGGAAACTGCCGTTATTACGGGCGAAGCTGTCTGCGGAGCAACAGAGCGGCTGTTTGCACGGCACGTTTGGATGACTTGCATTTGTCAACAGGACAGAATCACAATGATAATTATGGGCTGCGTGGATGAGAGCTCTTTGGCCTGCATCCATAAAAAGCCATAAACACTTAGTTAACAAATGGACATTTGCTTCTTCTTTTTACAGCCGCTGTATCTGGATGCACAGCGGATCAGCGTGACCCCCGCCGTCACACGTAATCACAGAAACCTCAGCTCTGTTCTCCAGTGACGTGGCCTCGGACTTCATTGACCATCGAGGGCTAAAAGCAACACTTACATCCTGTGGCCGACGCTTCTTTGTTGCCTTTTCATTTCTTTTTGTGTGTGTGTGTGTGTTTCTTTTGGAGTTTTTTAAGAACATTGGTCACAGATGCTCTGTCAGATACTGGCCGTTCCAGTTTTTCCTGCTCATCCCTGCAGAGTCATGCGAGGTTAAGTAGGTTCTGACGAGAGAAATACTCCCCGTCCAAGAGAACAACGTAATCCAAACACAAACTAAACAACATCCATCAAAACGATGCAGGCTGAAGCAGAGCCGCTAGATTTGCCTCTGGGAGATTTTTGCTGCAGTCCAGCTCTGTAACAACACTCAAGGTCAATTACATAAACCATTTTAACCCCCACAGATATTTGCTGAACTGTTTGGCTTTTCAGAAACACTTTCCACAAATGAAGGTTTTTTCATTTTATTCTACTTGTTACAAAGACTAAAAACTACAGAACCTGCAAAAAAGCCTCATGAAACTATAACGTCTATAAAACTATACAGGACATGCAGGTAGGAAGGAGTTGTTCCTTAGAGCCACACTACCCCCTGTTTCCAGTCTTTATGCTCTGACTGTAGCATTTCATATGAATATTTAGAAAAACTGACTCATGCGACAAAACCCCTTCAGACCATCTGACCCAAACTCTGCACATGGTACCGTTCTGTGACTCCAAAACTGCATATCTAAAAACTAGGGCTGCCCGATAATATCGGCCGATATTAGCCTTTTTTCTGTAAAATCTGTTCATATCATTATCGGTTTTACCACCGATAATGAAAACAGATAATGAAAACAGATAATGAAAACAGATAACATGATGCCCGGGTCGCGTGATTGATGACCTTATCAAACCGCACCCGGAGCTAAAACAACAGAGTGTAGCTAGTGTGGCTAACAGGCTGCTTGCTACCTAAAACTAGTCTGGGCAAAAAAAAACAAACAAAAAAAAAAAAAAACGCCTGCATATATCAATATACCATATCGGTTGATATCGGAATCAGAAATTAAGAATTTGGACAATATCGGCTTTCGGATATCGGCAAAAAGTCAATATCGGTCATCCCTACTAAAAACTATTTTAAAAGACAACTGGACTTGAGAAGATGTTTCATCTGAGTCGCTCCTTCAGCTCCTTCCTTCTAAGGGACTGGAGGGAACTCTGTGGGTAAACTGATGCAACTAATTTCCATTCACGAGCAGATACTTATCTTAAGTGTCATAAGTCATCTTGAGTTGCAGGTTTATTTCCCACAAGCAGCTAACGCCACACCACTGAGCATATTCACCTTTACATATACGTTTTCTTTTCTCTCTATTGTCTTTGTTTTCTTTATTTTTTTTATTCAGGGAGGGACAATGGAGAGCAAGCTCTCTTTTCCAATGACGTCCTGATTACAAACAATCTATCAGCACAATGTACAATACACACATCATATGAACACAACATGAACACAAAGTAAGGCCTTTAAAAAGTACATGTACACTCGAAGTGCATTGAATCCATGATTAAAAGGAATCGAGGCCTCCGGCTGGAGTTCTGACAGATGATTATTGATTGGTGCAAAATACTCAACCTTTCCTCTATTTTCTCTAAATATGACTTTCTGAATGTGGTCCTTGTCCCAGTTTACATACAACGGAGAAAATCAAATAACTGAGGGGAACATTTCCAGCAGGTTAATGTTACATCATAAATAAGCATCAGACCAACATTTCAAACAACAACCAGATGGAGAAAAGTTCAGGTTTTCAATCTCATACGTAATGTGTGAGTGAACTACTTCTGGAGCAGATAAGATTCAGTTTTTGAATTCAATGTTATTTATATAGCACCAATAACATTACAATTTGTCTCAAGACACTTTAAAAAAAACGGCCTGAGGGCGACGGTGGCAGGAAAAACTCCCTTTTAACAGGAAGAAACCTTGAGCAGAACCAGCCCATATGGAGAGAAAAGTAGAGCAGGAGAAACAAGATAAACAAACTTCTGTCATAGATACAAACATCAAGCTGAAGGAAACATGTAGGATCTAGTAATATAACACATAGCTGATGATCTATGACAGTTTGTGAGTATAACAGGAATCATGGGCAGGTTGGTGAAAGATGGCGCCATCTCTCAGGTGGTTCTTCTACTGGCTCTGTTTACCTTCTTCTTCTTCTTCTTCTTCTTCTTCTTCTTCTTCTTCTTCTTCTTCTTCTTCTTCTTCTTCTTCTTCCTTGGATGTTTTATTCTGGGGTCACACACCAGAGCAGCGGTTGTGGAGCACACACACACACACACACACACACACACACACACACACACACACACACACACACACACACACATTGTGTAGTTAAACTCTGATTAAGGCGTTTACATGACGGAGAAAATGGAATTCCGATCTCAGTTTCTGGGTGTGTTGGTCAGATAAGAAGATATTAGTCAGAGTAACGTGTTCACTTAAATTGTCCTCGTAAAGTCGGATTAAGGCAGTAATTTGTTTCTTTTTTGACGTGCATGTAAACGTACTGACTGTTGTTCTCTCCTTAGAGTCAATGAGCCGACGTGTTGGTACAGTTGGCAGCGACGGGTCATGGATCCATCACCAGTAATAAATGTAATTGCCACATGGTATAACTGTGCCCAGTGGGTTTATTGTAGCAGGAGAATCATGCATATTAATTTCTTCTCCGGAGTTCAACACTGATAAAAATGTAGCTGCCACTATTTGCTCCCTACAAAAATGAGGATGGCAAGGTCTGTTCGTGTAAAAGAATGTTAATAAAGGTTGTTTAAAAGTTCTGCCCCTTAGTATTTCAGCCTTTTTGCAAAAAACCGAACGCTGTTCATGAACATTTTGGAGCTCGTTCATGGCCTTGGTCTCTTTTGAAAGACAAGACTTTGAAGTTTCTGTCACAAAAGAATCAGAATCACTCTGTGGTTTTGTTCTTGAGTAATCAAAGGTGGCACACGGTTAAAAAATAAGAAGAAGTTGTTGGGTTCGTCTGATTTATTTATTTTTTTTTGCAATCTGCAGAGGAAGCTGAGGATATATCTCCCAGACGGTGCCATTTGGAGACTCCAGGATGATCTTTTGGACAAATATTGAATAAAAAGGTCATAATCCTGGGCTCCACTGACTAAAAGTAGTGAGAATATGACTGAAATGTACTGTTTGGACAGAAAAGGGGGAGTTTTGGCTTGAATAATATTGGTTGTTGGATCGATGTGAGTTTATTCTTGTTTCTCGTTTTTATTGTTTTGGGGAAAAAAATGTGTTGGATGTGTCGTCTGTGTTGATTGAATCCCACAATGACTTATATCAATGAAATCAGAAGAAAATTAGCTTTCCAGTGACATATTACATGCAACATTTACTCAAACACAACTCGTGTCCAGACTCTGATTGGTTCAAAAAGCTGCTGCTGCCCCATAAAAGACCCAAAGGAACGATAAAGTGTTAAAAGAAAACTTACCATCAGTGCTTGAGTTTTGAAGTTCTTCTCTATGTGTGTTTAAATATGTTTTAGCATCGTGAACGTAGCATTAAAGGACAAAGCGTGTACCGTGTAGACGGCTCCTCAGAAATCTGCACCGGTGCTGTCTCATTGCATGAGGGAGCAGAATTGACATAAGCACATATTTTGAGCCGCGAGATGACAATAGGAACCTCTGCTCCTTTGTGAGACAGAGCTCCGGGCCTTTTGAAAACCTGTACACAGTGAGCAGGTACAAACAGATTACCAGCGGCTCTATTAGAGGCCCAGTGTGTCAGCCCGGGCTCAGGCAGCTGTCATCAGCGGTCAGACGGCTGCTCTCTTATTTTGCGGTCATGTGACCTGCAGGTATGTCTGCCTGTCCCCCGGACGGATCCCTTTTCAGCCTCGGAAACAACACGCCGTGTTTACGCCGGCTAAATTTGAGCGTCGCGGGATAAAAATAGCAGGATGAGTCGCCTCCCGCGGCCTTAAGGTGTCTGACATTCACAAGCCGCGGGATGAAGGAGGGATAGAGGTGGAGGATGTGAAACCTCACCTGGATCTGGTTATTCACGTGTTTTTCATACAGGGCGTCTGATCTTTTTATTGTTCGGAGGTCTTAGCCGGCGTTGCAGTAGAAGTAAAAGGGGGTTAAGGAGCAGCTGCCTCGGCTCAGGACTTTACAATAAAACTGAGTTTTTTATAATTGAGGCTCGGTTTTTGAGGTCTCTAGAGTGAGATGACAATGATTATAATTACCTGCACCCGTTTTTGGAACATAACAACGTTACCGTCTTATTTATTTACAACCGATCAGCCACAACATTATGACCACTGACGTGAGAGGTAAATAACATCGACCATCGTGTTCTGCTTTTATTCATTCATGGTGATGTTACTTTGACATGTAGCACCCAGCAAACCAACAAACCAAACAAACAAACAAACAAACAAAAAAACATGAAGATCAGCACAAGGTGTTGACCTGGCCTCCAAATCCACTAGATCCCAAACTGATCAAGAATCTGTGGGATGATCCACAGAGGACCCTCCCCTCAAAGACCCCCACGGCCGCTTTGGAGACCTAATCGAGTGGTCCTAATACTATGGCTGATCAATGCGTTCTGGTACCAAACACCAATAAATAAATATCCATGTGTGGCAGTAAAGATGGTTCTGGTACCAAAGGTCGCGCGCCGGCTGCGATGACCTCGCCGCCCTTTTCCTGGTACTGAAACAGCAAACATCTGAACAGCTGTGAGCGGATCGATACCACATCACAGCTGTGCGGGCAGCGAACCAACGTGAGACCTCAGACAGGTGTGTTTGTCCGTCACATGTGCAGTTCCAAAGGTTTTCGACCGACTCACAGAACAACATCAACGCTCGTGCCATCTGGGATGATTTCGCTCTCGGGTTGTTGACCTCTGTCGTATTTATAAATCTGTGGATGTTACGGCCTTTAAAGGAAGCGTGTGTGGTGCTTATGATTATGACTATGACCATGTCTACAATATAGTTCTGTGACATAAGGGGTGAAAGTGTAACTGTAAATGGACCCATTATGGTTTAATCTGAATCATTCAACAGGTATTGGAGAGAAATCAATCAATCAAACTTTATTCTTAGGATTAAGAACCTAAGGAAAAAAAATATATAATAAATTTAAAATGGAATCAGTATTGCCTAAAGATAAAAATAAAAAAATCATCAAGCATTAAATTAGTTAAATAAAATATTAATATAATAAAAAATATTAATAAAATAATATAAACAACCGGACTAAAAAGGAAAAAGTAATAAAAATAAGTAAAATTCACTTAAAAGTCAGACTAAAAAATATAAAAATGATCAAATAAATAAAATTCCATAAATAACCAGACTAAAAAGATAAAAATAATAAAATAAGTTAAAATTCAATTAATAACCACACTAAAAACAAAACAAACAAAAAAAAAAAAACAGAAATATTCAGTTAAAACTCAGGCTAAAAAATTAATAAAATTCTATAAATAACCAGACTAAAGGGTAAATAGTATTAAATTGAAGGTGTGATGGTCTGTTTGTTGTGATTTAATTTCTATTTGAATGATTTGATTACAAGTTACTTTCATGTTAAAATGCTTTACTACTAAATTAATTTTGATTTGTTAGTTTGTGTGTGGATTTCCCTTTGTTTTTGCCACTAACTGACCTGGTTTGTGACAAAGACTTAAAAGGTCTTAAAAGGTGTTTGGTCTCCTGCCTCTGAGGGTGAATCCTAATGACCTGGAGGTCTAGACTGTGAGGTTGACATTTGCAGTTTATTGACCTGATTGACGTTTAATTTGATAACTGACTAACACAGAGCGACACTCTCACCTACGGCATCTAAGCAAATAAACCAGCACCTTGAAATATTTGTATAAAATAGAACATATGACACACGCACACACAGGACGCTATGTTTTTCTTTTATGTATCGATTGGTTTAACTTGGTTTAGCCCGTCCGTATATTTTTGTCTAAATGTTTCCTTTTGCCTTAAGTTGATGATTTTAGAATATTGTTAAGTTTAATGTAAGTTTTGTGGTATTATTTGTTCTGAATGTGTGAGAACCAGGAGAAAACCCAGACAGACACAGGGAGAACATGCAGGGGATTTGAACCCAGAACCTTCTTGGTGTGATTTAATATTATATTTAATAGTGTTAGGGTTTCTATTACAGGCCGCTAACATGATGCTATGTGACTGTGATCTCTGCACCAGTTTTCTCCTGCTCTTCTCTTGGAGGACAAGGACAATATTTAATGATAATATAATTTGTCGTCTGACTCAGTTTTCATCTTTATGAGCTTGTGATTTACTGTTCACTGCTGGGTCATGGTACAGCAGATGGATCCTGGAAGTCTCTGACTATGACTCTTGTGTAGGTGGAGCTGTGGATATGTACATTCTCTGCTGAAACCAGTGAAAACAGCCCTGCATTAAATCCTGCATCAGAAAAGTAGTAAATCAACTGGATTATCATATAGGAGGATGGATTTTTGTGGTGGTGTTAAATTATATTTAATTAAACACTAAAAATGTTTCTGTTGTTCTGTCACAATAATAGAAATATGGGTCTGTACAAGCAGAATCAATACAACTACAAAATGAAAACTCATTTGAACCAACAACACTCAGTTATTTGAAACTAATACCAGAACATCCACAGAGATTCTGGGATGGCATGCATCCTCTCACCAGGACACTAAACAAATGAATGGGTTAACCTGTAGCCTGGTAATGTAGCATTAAAGCCCAGTTAAGGCTGCATTTTTTAAATTCTATATCATATTAAATGCTCCACTTTAAAGACTTTTAATTTAAAGACTTTTAATACAGTCTTGTATATATAGTCTTATATATTCTATTCTATATGAGGCTTACAACACAATTTATAATCAATAATTGCCCAAAAACTTCTCATATATATCAATTTCAACCCGATTAATTTTTAATGTTACCTCTCTCTGGCATCATCTTTACCCGTGTGATTCACCCTCCGTCCTCCAGGGGGCAGTGAAGTTCCAGATCACTCTTTAATTCCCTAAACCCGGAAGTGTTTTCTGACACTGAACCGAACATGCGTCTTTCTCTGCTGCGATTAGTTTAAACTACATTTTTTTTAATCTATAGTTTTATTTCTTCTTGTGCCGACATGTCTTCGAAAAGCCGCGACAACGAGGAGGAGCTGAACAAGAAGGTAACGTTAGCCGTTAGCCGAGCTAGCTCTCTGTAGGCTGACAACACAAACCTGGTACAAACAAACAGTTCTGCTGCGATGTTATTTTAGGTCTTACCAAATATGTTATTCACAAAAAATAGAGTTATGAAGTCTTCCCTCAAGTTTATTATTTTTCGGAACGAATTCAAAGTCTCTGAAATTAATTAAATACCACAAATCCCCAGAATTATACGAAATGTTCAACAAATTTCCCATAAATTTGCTTGTGCAATGTTTACACTTTATTTTATTTTAAATATGAGTATTATTATTATTATTTATTTCCAAGACTTTAGGTTTCCTTTATGTTTTGTGTTTTAATTGAATATATTTCTGTGCATTTAAATGTTTGCCACGTTAACACATTGAATGTGAAATTACCAAGTTTGCAATGTACCAAGATTAATACTACTACTACTACTACTACTACTTCTACTACTACTACTACTACTAATAATAATAATAATAATGATGATGGTAAATCTGTTTCTTATGTGCAGCTATTTTAACCCTCCTGTTACCTTTAAATTCACTAACACCTTTTCAATTTGACCGCAGAAATTTAAACCACCGGAAAATTATTAGAATTAAAATAGTTCCCTAAGTTTGAGCGTCACATGCTTCCTGTTTGTCGACAACCTCAATAGCTCCTTGAATAAAACAAACCCCACCCCACACATTGTGCATACACTGCATTTATATATTTACATAGAGACGACAGGAAGCAAATTATAATTATTATTAATTAATGATGTATGGGAGATGGTGGGATTTTTATTTTATTTTTTACTTCCACCAACTAATTTTCAAGTACGTAGATTTTGGTGGTTGAGAGACACTGAGGTTGTCATTCTCATCAGAGGAGGATGTCTCATTGTCAGTGTCTTCCTCAACAACGTCCTCTGTCTCCGACACATTCATGATGTACTATTATGTAACAGCTGGACGTTTCTTAAGAAAAGGAAATGTTATTTCCGTTTAGTTCGAGGGCTCAGTGTTGTGCCATATGCACAACTTCTACTAAAGCTGTGTGAAACCTCAGGATAGCTGCTAATTTTATAGGACAAATTGTAATTAATGTCTTCATTGTCACTTTTGTACTGTGCAAATTCATCCTGCCATGCTGCATGTTTGACACCTGTGCCCCAAAGATTTTTTTTTGTTTTGTTTTTAATAAAACTAAAGGTTGATATGTCTTTATACGGCTAAAAGAGCATCAGGTTAAAATGACCCCAAAGAACGAGAATGTACACATCATGATACAGGACATAGAAAACAAATCATAAAATATGAAGCAAAAAAATAATATATTTACAAATGTTAAACCCCAAAGATAATAGGAAGGTTTTCATTTAATTCTTTATTTCTCCTGGTTTATTTCCAGATTAAGGAGCAGAAGGTTGTTGTGGACGAGCTCTGTAATCTGAAGAAAAACAGGGTGAGGACGAGTTGCAGGCGAAACAGTCGAACCTGGAAGCTGCACATATTTATTTGGCTGTTTTACGTATTTCATCGTATGTCCACATATGTTACCTGCATTTATGCTAATTTAGTCGTTTGTTTCTTCAGAAAGTTTACATCCAGCAGAGAAACAGTAACATCTTCTTTCTAGCAGACAGAAGTCAGACACTAAGCTCAAGCAAAAGTAAGTTGAGAACTGTTTTCTGCCTCATTAGTTAATAACAACACTGTATTTAAAAAAAAAAAAAAAAATAAATCTGATAACAAGAAACGTTGTGTCTGCAGAGGAGCTGGATAATATGAAAAAGGAACTGCAGGACATGTGAGACTTCACCAGGAGAATGTGTGGCATCTTTTGTCTGCTGAGCGTCTCGTCCGCTCACTTGGACCGGAACCAAACTCTTTATGAACATTTGAAAAGGAGAGGGCCCAGCTGGAGCCAGGAGCTCACGGTTGCAGGCACAAGTCCCTGTTATCAGTGTTTATTCTCCGCTCACGTCCTTCATATGAGAGGACTCCTCACCCCTCAGCCGGTCCGAGACGACTCTGGGAACGTGCTGGTGTGGAACGGGGAGGTTTTTGGGGGTTTTCCGCTGACAGCGGAGGAGAATGACACGGCCGTCGTGTCTCAGCGCCTGTCGTCCTGCAGCAGCCCCTCACAGATACTTACAGTCCTGTCTGCCATTCAGGGGCCGTGGGGGTTTGTTTATTACCAGAAGGCCGGCGACTGCCTCTGGTTTGGGAGAGACTTCTTTGGCAGGAGGAGTTTGTTGTGGAAATTCGATGCGGAGGTCGGCGCCTTGACCCTGACGTCCGTGGCAGCTTCTGGGCCTGATCAGTCCACTTGGCAAGAAGTCCCAGCAGTTGGTGTGTACAGGACTGACCTGAAGGCATTTTCAGAATCTGGCTCTCTGTCATTTGAGCTTTATCCCTGGGCTCATGCGGGAAAGGATGTCAGCTCTCTTTGCAATGAAACAATATTGGAGTGTGTCCCCAGAGGAACTACAGCTGTGATGAACCAATCAGGCCTCGTTCTCACCTCACATCTGTGCCCTCTGAATGTGTCCACGCCAGAGTCACTGAATAACACAGAAAGTCACTCAAACTCACATTTGTCTGTTGAGGATCTGGAGGAGCTGCTGTTAAACCAAGAGGAACCAGATCAGGTGAATCCTCTCATCGTTGTTCTCAGTGAAGCCGTGAGGCGACGAGTTCAGTCTCTGCCTTTTATCAGAGACCATTCACCTCTCACCAACGACCAAGCTAGTGTTGCCATACTCTTCTCCGGAGGAATCGATTCAATGATCCTTGCTGCCTTAGCCGACCGTCACATACCTGCTCCGCAACCAATTGACCTTCTCAATGTAGCATTTAAACTGCAAGAGCCAAAAAAGCTGAACCAGTCCGCGAAGAAATCCAAAAATAAGCCGACGGAATCCAAAACTCATCTCAGGACATTCGATCCTTTTGACGTCCCAGACAGAATCACTGGACGAGCCGGTCTGAAGGAATTACAGGACTTGAATCCTGACAGGAGGTGGAACTTTGTTGAAATTAACGTAACACAAGAGGAGCTGCAGAAAATGCGTCTGCAGCGCATTTGTCACCTGGTGCATCCACTGGACACGGTGCTCGATGACAGCATTGGATGCGCTGTGTGGTTCGCTGCAAGAGGGACGGGGGTCATCGTGGAGGACGGAGACCAGAGACCGTTCACGTCCACGGCAAAGGTGAAGCACAAAGCAGATCTTTCAGGAACAAAAGCCAGAGCTGTTCTAATCTAGTCTCCTACAGCCACGCTGACGTGCTGTTTTCTGTTCAGGTGGTTTTGACGGGGATTGGAGCTGATGAGCAGTTGGCAGGTTACTCCAGACACCGGGTCCGATTTAAGACGTCTGGACACGAAGGACTGATCCAGGAACTAGCCATGGAGCTGGGCAGGATCTCCTCCAGGAATCTAGGTAGAGATGACCGAGTGATCGGGGACCACGGGAAAGAAGCGAGGTACGTCTGCGTAATATTTTTATATTTAAAAATGTAGCCGTTTGCAACGCTTAACAAATTGTGCATCGTTCGTATTAGCGTGCAGATTTCTTCTTCTTTCGTTTTGTAGGGACAGTTCTTACTGCCACTGTTAAAAATTAAAATGGAATGATAATGGTGATACAATTTAGAAACTGCCAGCACTGTGTGTTAACCTCAGGTTCACAGCTAATCTTTGACATATCCAAGACTCTGAAAAAGAGTCTGTTTATTACAGATACTGTTCAATCAGACTGGCATTTAAGGGGTTAAAATCCTAACAACCATAGACATTGTGGTAGTTTTGAGCATGTTTGAAGTTGTTTAAGTAGAAGAAAATATGGATGTTTTGGGCTGTTACTTGCATGTGCACATTTTTGCAAAGAAATGTTCCTGCAGGAATGCATGTAACACGGCCAAAATAATCAACCAAATGGACAAAAAACAGTTGAAGAAAATGTAACGGTGTAAATGGTGTCGTACTGGACGTTGCAATGAACTTGAATCATTTGATTTGGTTTTGCAGCCTGCAGGTTCAGGGTCACAGAAGAGCCTAAACTAAATGTGTTTTGTGTATAGAGGACGGACTCTGCCTTCTTCCTGTGTTTACATGAGATTTCTCTTCAATTGAGCAACTGCTGTTTGCACACTGATACTAAGCACCGAATATTTCAGCAGCTTTCAGTACAAGGTTGGAAAAGTTTGTTTTTACAGTTGGATTTGTTACAGAATCACAGACTTGGCTCTGGTCTCGTCCCAAGGTTAAACCACGACGGTGTGAAAAACATGTGCCATCCATTCATTGTCCTTGTTCCTTGTCCTCGGGAGCGTCTTAGGGGACGGGGACACATAGTGAAGCGTCTGAATAAATCTCATATGTGCAGGTTTCCCTTCTTGGACGAGGACGTGGTGAGCTTCCTGAATTCCTTGCCGGTGTGGGAGAAGGCCGATCTGTCCCTTCCACGAGGGGTCGGGGAGAAGCTCCTCCTCAGACTGGCGGCGAGGAAGCTCGGCCTCGGCCGCTCCGCCGTCCTCCCCAAGAGAGCCATGCAGTTCGGCTCCCGCATCGCAAAGATGGAGGACAACCGTGAAAAGGCCTCTGATAAATGCACAAGACTCGTTACCGCGTAGATTATCAAAATCATTTTAATACAGAATGTTACATATAAAACTACACACAGCTGAGATTTAAAAGACACTTTTTTAATTCTACCCAAGATCTGATATTTTGATTGTCTTCTGTAATTTTTTTTTTGGACATGGCCTAATAAATAAAACATTTGTGTTCACTCCCTTTCCCTCCTTACACCATGTAAGACGTTACATCTTGAAGTTTCTCTCTGAAGTAAAGGTCACATTCAATGTAGGAAGATAAATTTCCAACATCAAAACGTCCAGAAATCTCATGAACATAGACGGGTTTCCTGGAAAGGAAAAAGATTTAAATACATTTAAGTGCAACTGTACATTCTCACAGATATTTGAACGATGTATGAAGTTGTCTCACAAAGACCAGGAGGAGCCTGTAGAAATTACCTTGGAATGAGCCAAGACACAAAGTTTCCTGGGGCGTCTTTCTCTTCAATGGGAGCGTTCTGTGGGAACAGGAAAGTCATTTGTGACGGTGAAATTAAAAAGACATTTTAGTCCTTTTATAACTTAACTTACCTTCTTTTGCTCAAGGAACATATCCAGCAGGGGGAGGGTGTTCTTTGAAAATACATAGAAACACGGGCACTGGAAAACAAATGGAAATCAGTAGCTGGACGTTTGTGCACACTGCATGTTAGATAAGGACGGCAGTAACCTTGAGGTGCAGGATGCAAACGTGACACGATGGCAAAAAACAACAAAAAAAATAGTGTGTGTGGGGGAAAAAAAGAATTATTGCCTTAACTCGGCTTTAACTGGAAAATACAAGTGCATGAAAACACGTTACTCTGACTAAAGTTCTCTTTATACGATTAAGACACCGAGATAATGACGCTGGAAAATGATTTTCTCCTGCTGAATAGACACATATCGCCATCTAGTGTGGAGGAGGAGGACATGCTCCCATCAGTTATTTTATTTTCTATGTCGCATGTGAACTGGGAGCATGGCTCCATTAAGCTGTACATGTAAACACAATGAATGTTTAAATAATGATCCTAGTTGCACTAATGAAGAACTTACCGCCCTCCTTGACTTCGTCTCAGAAGGAAGAGGTTTCTCCTTCATGCAGAGGACACGAAGATCACCGTCTACTTCCAGTATTCCATATTTACGTGTTTCTGTACAGACACAAACACACAACATGATCATACCTCTTTATTTTCAAGTGTTAACTTACAGCCTAGTTTAAGTGAGGCTGCTTGAGGGAGTCACCTTCGTCTTTGCACTGGTACGAGAGAAGCAGACATCCGTCCTCACTCTTTACTCGCACGTCAGCAAACTTCTGCTGAACTTCACCGAGGCTGAAATCTTCTTTGAAGAGTGTGTCACTGTTTAGTGAGGAGACAGGGAGTAAAGGACCAAATTTAACACTTCACACACCTGATAAGTTTAGAAATAGGAACTCACCCCCCAATAACTACAACATGGTCTTCTATGTTGAAGTGTTTTACTGTAAGCTGCAGGCACGCCACTGCACCAAGACGTTCCTTTTGAGTGGAAACAGACACGGTTTAATGAAATAAAATATGCTTTAAAAGACACTCGCTTGCACAGTGGGACCTACATTAATGAGTCAAGAGAGGAAGGTATGGACGTTTTTTTGTTTGGGAGTAATTCTGAGAGTAGATTAAATGAACTTACATCGTTGCTTCGTGTCTGATCACTGAGAATCTTTACATTTGTGAACTGTGCAGCCCATTCTGTGAATGCAGCGTGGTAGAGAGCGTTGGTCTGTGGAGAACAACAGTGGAAAGAGATAAGAAACAGATTCAGTCATTCATTCAGTTCAGATGTCTGGTAAAATATACTTTAAACAAACCTTTCTGGTCCTAGTATTATGTGAAACATAATAGATGGAACAGTTGTACTCACTATAACATAAATGCAGTCCACGCAGCCAGAGGAGGTCAGGGCGTGGACCCAGTGGGATATCAAGGCGCATCGTCCCACCTGCAGCAGCGGCTTGGCTCTACCTGCCAGGTGAGCGACCTTCCCGCTGCAGTCTGCCTCCACATCCCTCTGCAACCTGGTACCGTACCCGGCGGCGAGAATCACAGCTTTCATTTCACCTCTAAACCGGGACAAACGCCTCTAAACCGCGTTACCATGAAGATTAACCGCGATGTAAGGACTGTAAACAACCGTGGGATGAGGAGTCCAAAGTTTAGAAACTCGAACAGAGAAACTCCTGTCTCTTCTCGCGATGTTAGGCTTGGCAACGCGAGACTATCCCTTGTTTCCGGTTGCCTTTTTTTTTAAATTAAATTAAATTTACAAAACATTTTCGCATAAAATCTTCACCATGGGTTTTTCGTGATTAATATGTGCATGAAATACAGTTTAACAAAATAGATAAAATATGTATCAGAAACAATGTTTCAAACAAACAATATTTTAATCATCGGTTGATACCGGCGCCGCCATTTTATGAGTTTGTTTACGAGTTTATGAGTCTGCGCAGAAGAGTAAGAGAAAATCCCGACGACACTTCCTCCAGTTTTCACTCACGTTTCGTTTAATTAATACTATGATATCCTCTATTAGCAACTATTAGTTGCAATACAGTCTTTGATTGTGCACATTACTTATTTTTATTTTTAATTTATTTAAGTCTTTACCACTCTCACGGTCCCACGAGACCGCTTTGCGGAGCGGTTGGCATGGCAACTGGTGGTCCCCATTATATTACGTCACATCCTGTTTCTGTAGCGTCAAATAAGAACTAAAACCTGTCTATGCCTAGTATATACAGTCAATGACTAAAATGAAACTTATACACACACACAAAAAAAAAGACACCCAAACATGCATTAACATTAATTTAGCTACATAAAATAACAGAAACCATTCTTTAAGATAATTATCCGACGTGCATTTGTTTTATTTCGGCCCAACTTCCATCCAGTTTTTTCAACTACCTTATTCTATTTTTTGTATCCTTTTGTATCTTGCACTGTTGTTCCCTGCTGCTGTAACTTATTTCCCCACAGGGATAAATCATAAATCATAAATCCTATCTTATCTTAATCCACACTAACAGAGAACCGCAGGACTTACATCATGTCTGTGCAGACGATAAATCTGCAACAACTCATACTGACATTGGAAGGTTTCCAGCATCTTATTGAGTCATGCCACAAAGTACTGAGACAGTTCTGGACATATAATCAAATTCACCACAGTGAGTCAAAACTGATGTTATTTATTTACCAGCTGATGAGGACAATGGTGTATTGAATGCTATTATACACAAACGTTTCTATTTTTGTACCCCTCAAAATCTTTTTTTATTTTTCTACAAATACAAAAAGAGCTTTGTTTTGTTTATTTTTTGAAATCCTGGAAACCTGGGGACATGTACGCAGGGACAAATGTTCATTTACACCGAGTGCTTCCTTAATTCTCATCCTCATTGACACTTTCGTTTCCTGCCATGTCCGTTTCAGCATCTTTCACTGGATCCGGTTGGTCGGAAGCTTCATGCTGAGACTCCTCCATTGGTTCCTCAACCGGTTCCACAACTGGTTCCTTAACGAATTCCTCAACCGGTTCCTCAGCCGGTACCTCAGCCGGTTCCTCAGCTTGTTCCTCAGCTGGTTCATCAGCTGGATGCGGTGACAATATCTCATCTGCTCTGGAAACTCCACCTGAAGAAATGTAATATTTCAAGTTTTAATAAAAAAGAAAGATTTAAAAAAACACAGTCTTTACTAAGTCAAACGTCTGCTGGCTATGGCAAATAATTAAAATGCAGTTTTCAGGTGGTATTATATGCTAGTCCAAAAGATAACATGCTGCTATGAGCCCATCTAAGACTTTGGTTTGTTTTCCGTGTCACCGATGGTCGTTTCGTTTTACCTGTGGAACGTTATCACTTTCTTCCCGTATCACTGGATCAGACTCCTCCTGCTCCATTGGTTCTTCTTCGTCTTTCACGGATGCTGGGTCTTCCTGGACCGGAGTGTCTGGAGCTGCCGTGGGTGGAGCCTCTTCTGCAACCGAGACGACTGGAGCAGGTTCCAGCTGAGAGATGAAAACCAGATGTGAAGTAAGAGTAAAGATGAGCCAGCAGTGATATTATAATAAAGATTACAGATAGTGAATATTCAGACTCTGAAACTATTTGTCAATGACAGACATAGTAGGCGGTTTAGGGTTCTGGGCGGCCGATACTGGGAATATGATATCAATCTGATACTAATGGGCTAATATCACCTATAGTACTTGAAATGTCATGATCATTAAATAACTTCATAATTTTGCCTTTAGTGACTTGATTATGATAAAATACAGGAGAAATGTTTTAATCAAATAAATCTGTTTCCATTAACTAATTACAATATAAAACAATTTTAAACAATTCTCCTTGTTTTACACACAACTGTTTTAGAAAAAAGTCAAAAAATAAGAAAAAAGAACAATGAGTAATATGAAGTAAACAAAGACAACAGTGTAATAGTAAAAGATAAACATTAGTATCGATACTATCGATATTTAGATTGATACTTTCCAGACTAACATATGCTGATGAAAACAGATTGACAATGGAACAATGGAAACAGATTTAGTTTCCAACATGTTTCACCATGATACTGTTACGACAATAAACTGAACCGTCCCAGAAACGTGACTAACAAAATGCAGTGCAATTTTCCAATTTTCCAACTGATTGTTTTGGATCAATAAAGAATCGGTAACTGAGGAGGTTTGTAGCTGTTACAGAGTGAGACAGACTGATGCATGCACATATAAATGACTCACACCGGCGTAGACGACATGCACATGTTACTGCGTCTATGTCCAGCCGTGCTATAAAAGCCTTAAATCTCTACAAGTGTGTGCAGCATCTTCAATGTTTACCTCTTTCTCCACAACCGGCTCTTCAGGCTTCGGCTGCGCTTTTTTATTTGCTTCCAGAACCGTCATGATGGAGGCAGGAATGTGAGCTTGCTGTTAATTAAAAAACAGACAGACATTTAGCTCATATAAAGAAGCTCAGAGACAAATATAACGTCTGAACAGAAATGAGCTGTGACCTGATGAGGTGTGAAGGAGAGGACGTGCTGTAGAAGAGGCTCTCTCATCTCAGGGCAGCGTTCGAACACACTGGTGAGCTGTGCAGGCGGCAGCTGCAGGAGGACGCTGTAAGACTGAGGCTTCGTCCTCTGGCAACACTTCACGAATCCTTCCCACACTTTAGGATACTTCCACACCTGCAGGGACGTATAAAACTAACGCTTTGTTTGTGCATAAATACAGAAACGTCATGTGAAAGTGCGTCAGCGAGAGTCTGGGGGCTCGTCTGGAGTTCGGCGCTGACCTGTTTGACGATGAGGCGGGACAGGATGTTCATGACGAACCCCCCCAGTCTGGGATACATGGTGAGGGACTGGATGACGGTGCGCATGAGCAGCATGGGGAGGGGGCTCTGCTCCATCAGCTGCTGCATCACCACCGCCAAAATCTCCGAGGTGTAAACGTTCTTCTCCCCGAAGCACAGGTTGGTAGCTGTCGTACAGACTCACGTTAACTCCTGATCAGCTGATTCTGGCCTGAAGGTTTATCCACTGAACACTGACCTTTGATGATGGACTTCATGTCACATTTGTTTGAGTCTATGTTGTGTAAAGCGATGAGCAGATCTCCAGGGGTGAGAGGCGACACCGAAGAACTTCCTTCACCTGAAAAAACACAAACACACACAAGTCAGAATAAATCACGTTTCATATATGTGAACTTCAGCTGATAATTAATCTAATTAACTAAAATAAGTGTTTTTTATAAACCTTTCTCTCTAACTATTAGTACTCAAGCTGCTTTACATTCACACATTTACTCCAACTGGGGATTGAACCTCTAACCCTCTGGTTGGCTCTACCCACTGAGCCACAGTAGCACCTCAAAGTGCTTAACAATAAAATAAGTACACAAAATAAGAGCAAATAAAATGAATAAAAAACAGAAAAAAGGTAAAAGTAAAACCATCAACAAAAAAAGAATAAAAACATGAATCAAACCATTAAAAAAACAACAAAAGGCTCAAAGGACAATTAAAAAAAATGAGGTAAAAACAGTTATTCAACCAAAAGTCTGTCTAAATGAAAATGTTTTCAGCACCAAACGTCACAGCAGGTCAGTAACATCCTGGGGTGTTTGACCACGTAGGGTCTAAAAGTTCAAACTTAATGGGCCAGTGTGAGGACGATAAAAATACTTTTTCCAGACATCTCAATAAAAATGGATTTATTTAGTAAATAGTTGTGTATCATGTAAATAAGTTATGGAATTAATCGTTAGTTTTCAATAATCTGAATATATATAAATGCTGTTATGTCACCAAATAATTCCCAGAAGATTAAAGATGATGATTAAAGGTGATGTAGCTCATATAAATAACTTAATAAGATTAAACTCAGATAAATTTATGATCATCTATGTAGCGACTGTGAACTCTCACACAAACATTTTACCTTAAAAAAACAGATCAATCCATTTATTTTATTTTTTGTGGCAATTTGCATTTTCTACACTTTTCCAGACCTGGAAATTTATAAAATCAAATTCCAGCTTCTTGTGGTTTTTACTGTGATGATGATGTAGAGCTGTAACAACAACTCATTTCCTCTTTATGGATTAATAAAGTATCTTGAAGAGACGTAGATGAGCAGTGTGAGGACGACTCTCAGTGTAAACAAAGGAAAGGAAGGTGGTAGAAACCATGGATGAGTCTTACTGTGCTGAGTTCCCAACAGTCTGTTGAACACCTCCTTCACTACGATGGGGTTGAGCTTGATGAGTTTGGGTAAAGCCTGAATCACTTCATTCTGCAAAGGAAAAACAACCAAAATAAACCATCAGTTACTAAGATATCAGCCTGAAGCTCGAGTGAGTTCAGATGAACAGGACGTCACCTTTTCTAGACCGTTGATGACGGGGATCAGGAAGCGAACGTCTGGCACTCGTTTGTGGTAAAGATCTCGCACCCTCTCCACTAGTTCTGGAGACGGAGGCACTGAGCGGAAGAAAAATTAGATTTATTCAACACACGGACACAGATCTGGGTGCGAATTAACTCGAAGCTTCGATGTTTCGTTTTACCTTTATCCGTCAGGATGTGGAGGCAGCGCGTGACCAGAGTCTCGGCTCCTTTGGGACAGTTTTCAACCAGGAGCAACAGCTCAGGAGAGTTCATCCCCATCCCACGGATCTACAGCAACGTTATAAAAAACGAAAGAAAGACAGAGGAGCGTTATCAAGAAATACAGCTGGAACATTTCATACGGCCTTTTATTTCAGGAGAACACGTCTCTACTCTGTTAGATTAAAGTGAACTAGTTCATGTTCATAGTTCACATTTTGTAATTTCATAGTCTCCGAAATGAACAGTTCGCTTTAATTTTTTCCATTTTTAATTACAGAAAGACACGAAAACATGATATTTTTTCTGCCAGGATCTCTCAGAAGTTCAAAGAACTCCTTCAAATGTCTGTGAAATGAGCTGTATTTGCACGGGATTAGTTTTACCTGTGTTTTAGATATAACCCTCTACGGCTGTTTCATGTGACATAGACACAGGAAACACAGTCTATGCACAGATTACAATTATTACAGCAGCCGGTCGCACTGCTATTGACATCACAGACATAGTAGATTAAATATGTTTAAATACAAATAAAAATAAATGTTTCTTCTATTTCTTCATTTCATCTCTGTAACATTTAATCCTTTTCTGTAAATGTCCCCAGATTTCCACATTAATGCTAACACAGGGCCATGCTAACCTGCTTTACTACTAGTGTTTGATTATTCTAAAATATTTACTCATCATGACATTAAAACAGTCCATCCTTAGTAAATCTACTGCTTTAATTCCTCTCTCAAACAGCAGATTCATTAATACACAGGATGAGATGTTATAATTCTTTGTGCCATGATCTGAGGCAAAACTTAAAAGCCTCATCGAACTGAAAAACTTCAGCTAAGATCAGAAATAAAACACTAACAGACACCAGCTAATTAACGTAGCCACGGAAGTAAAACACTAGAGAACACCAGCCAGCCAACAGCTTAGCTTAGCCAACAGCAGCAGGTGAGAAATGATGGGAAATACTATGATACACATTTTTGTCCTCAGTTATTTTTGTGACGCTCGGCTGATGAAGATGAGAGGCTTTTCCTTTTCCTTCTTACTGTTACACTGATCAACACATGAGAGGGAGCGTATCTCACCGGCTGCTCTATCGCTCGTAGCACGCTGCGCTTGATGTCGGCGATGGCCTCGGTGTAGACGGACGCCAGCTCGTGGACCAGCCGATGGTTCAGGGGAAGCAGGGACAGGTAGAGAAACAGACACTGTCTCACCGTCTCTTCGGTCCAGGGGGCGGCCACCTCTGTGTCAACACATACAGGAAGCAGCGGGGACACAGGACGTCAAGAAGGACATAATAAAAACCTCCATGTCTTCTATAAGAGCTGCGTATTAGTCTAAAGGTGAATTGTCTCAGGGACAAAACCAAATGTCCCGATGCAAACCTGTGTCTTTGTCGGCCCCGAAGAGCAGAGACGGAGGGTTGGGATGGACCAGAAGCTGCATGTAGTTCAGGGCAAACTTCTCTATGTAGTCCCTGAGCTGGTCTTTCTCGTACATGCGCTTCAGAAAAGCCAAGGCGGTGGTGCGCACCTGGAAATAAAATAAAAGAAGAAACCTTTTGAAACACACTGTGTGAGGAGCTCTGGAGTCGGTTCAGTCGTCTGTGAGGACGAGAGCAGCACCTTCTCTTTTTCATGCGAGCTGAGATCCAGAAGGACGTGCAGATACTGGAACTGTCTCGACGGCCGTTTGACGATGAGCTCCTTCAGCGTCGTCATTCCCAGATACACCCGAGACTGAAACAAAGGCTGCTGGTTAACATGAGGTCGAGAGGATGTGGGCGCTGTTAGGTCTGAGCGTTAAGACGCCGTCTCCTACCTCGTCCTCACAGTAACGTCGGATCACTTCCAGAGCAGATTCTGTGATGATGGGAGCCTCCAGCACCAGTTTGGTGAAAAGGCTGGAAGAGACGAAAAGATTCTGCTTCATTACGTTCAGCGAATTATTTGCAGGTGTTAAAAGACACACATCACATCAATCCTTGCCAGGGACGGATACGCTAACAGAAGTAACTCAGATTTGGGTCCACTTCATTCTTAATTAGTTTAGACCCCTTAGCTCTATTACTGTGCCGACGCTACCTCCAGGTCTGAGAGATGAAGCAAATAAACTGCAGTTCATCCAGTGGCCACTTGAGGCTCTACAAGGCATCAAATCCCCATAGACCCCCATGTTAAAAAGTCCAACTTTACAGCGTTATTAACCCCCATGCATCCTTTTAATTTACCACCTTCTTGTAACCTTAGCGGATAAAAAACGTCCATGTCCCAAAACCACTATAAAAACTTAACGGATTAATATATTTTTTTCTAATTGTTTCCGCATAAATCTCTTAAACCACTTCAGCACTTTAAAATACTACCATATATTCCATCATTTTGAGGATTTTTAACTCTTTAAATGACAATTTTATTACTTGAAGTCACTGTTGTTTTTACGAAAAAAAAAAAACATGAAAAATGAGCTATTTTCCATAAAACTAATGTTGGGAAGCTGTGGCCTTTTTTTCAGATCGATCTAAAATATTGACTTGATTGCATGATTAGTTTTTGTGCAGCATTAGATTTAAAATTTACTACCCTCTTTTAACCTTAGCGGACAAAAATAAAATCATGTCTCACTGATTTCTGTTATAACTAAATCTTCTGATCTCTCAGCCACGGCAAAATAAAACCATTCATTCTGGAATATTAGGGTTTAATTCATGAGAATTCAACATTTCCTCATCATTCCCCATTTGTGTTATTGAGCTTAATGGGTTCATGTTATGAGTTGTGTGAGAATTATTGTTGTGAATTTTATTTTTTATATTGGTTCATTTATTTAAATGAATATTCTGATCAACTTGCACTTCACAAAATGCCTTAAAAATAAAAAGGCAGACAAAGTTTGTACGTTTTCATGTCTTAAGCTCGTCTCCGGTATCAGATAAAACCTTAACGATGTTCATCTCATACCAATTTAAAGAGGTAGAGAATAAAACAGAGGGGAATTCATCCCGTACCCGTCCCTCTGCTCGGGTTTCTCCTGCAGGCCTGACAGCAGAGTGAACAGACAGTGGTCGTAGCTGTCCAGAAGTCCAGACGGCAGCTGGCTGAGGTAGGTGTTGTATTCCTGGTAGAGCAGAGAAAACGCCAGGTCGCTCCGTGACCGGATGTCGTCCAGAATAAACTCCAGCACGTCTTCTTTCATCATCCCCTCGAACTGTGTCACCAGCCTGGAGAGGAGCTTCACTCTGACCTGCCGCACACATTTAAGGAGGTTTTTACACACTCACTTTAAGACAATGAGACGTGCACTGAGGCGTTTACTTACGTGGGACATTCCGCTTTGAGCAATCGCCTTTTCTGAATGCAAAATGCGCTTCACTGCTTTGGAAGTTAAACTCTCAATCTGGGTTTCGGACAGAGGCTGGACGACATCTGACAAACGAAACACCTTCTTTCTCCCACCTGCCCCCGTCATCCTGGAGAAGCACACAAACATACAGGGTAGTAGGAAGTGTTGGTGCGTTCAACTCGTACTCAGAAATCTGAATTTTCAACTGGAACGTCCCCCTGAAGTCAGATTTCTTACTCCGAATGTCAGAGTTACCAAGATGGCCGCCAATTAGAAGCTCCTGTAATATTCCATTCATTAGCTCTTCTGATTAGTTTTTGTTGCATTAAATCGGTCGTACAGACACATGTTGAAACGCTGTTAATTACAAGTGTAATTTAAGTTGTTCACATGTTCTGTGGGAACCACAAGACCATGTCACAATAACAATGGCTAAAAAAAAATAACCTGGTAAAAACCAAAACAGAGCGAAACAACATCGATGTTTTGTTACATTTAAATTAAACAATTAAAACTTTTGAATATTTTTATGAATTTTACTGTAAATGATTCTAGTAAAAAACTTACGAGTTGGAATCTGTGGAACCTAAAAAGCCTAAATTTAGTTTCACATTATTTTTAATATAATTTTGCAGTCAAAAATATAAATATTGAACACACAAAGTTATATTCAGACAAGGAAAGTGTTTTCATGGAGGCGGCCGTCTTGTTTTCCGACACTCGTCATTCTCAGCTCCAACTTCAAGGTAAATGGAGCAACTCATATGTTTAATATTCTAATTAAACATTCATCCTCTCTGTAGCAGCGCCTGAACTCACTTGGTCTGCACTGAAGGGAGGATGGGCTCTGGAAGCCTCTTGACTGCGGTGGGAGCTTCTGCGGCGGCTGAAACCTTTTCTTTGCAGCCGACCACAGATATCGCTTGACCCATCATCACGGCTGGAACTTTGCGCTTGATGAGAAGGTCTTTAGCGATGGAGTCGTCCTCGTTGTCCCCGTCTTTGCTCAGGTCGCCCTCTTTGGGTTTGCTCTGCTCGAGCCCTGAGGGAAACAGCACAATCAATTAGGGCTTCACAGTTAATCGCATTTTAATCGTGGTCATGATTTAGGCTGAAATAATTAAGGGAAACTCATCAACACAACTTATACGTTTAATCATGTATAAAAAATACAAGTATGAGGAACACATAAAGGCCAAAGTTAATGCTGCTTCATTAAATCTCTGTCCGTGTCCAAAACATTGTAAAAAACGTACACAAAACTGACATTTTTTAAGTACTTTAAAGTTTCATTTTGCACTGAAAACTGTTCAAATATTGTTAAAATTAGTGCAATAAAAATACAGATGTTTTCCTTAACACGATTAATAATCATGATCACAATATTGGTCAAAATAATGATCACTTGGCCCGTAATCGTGCAGCCGTACAGTCAGTACACCTCTGATAATGACATCTTCTTCATGCATAAACTGCAGTGTCTGTTTGTGTCAAACTAACCTGGACCGATTCCAGCTGCAGTCATCTGAGAGGACATGAGTCTGGCCAGATGTTTAATCTGAGCGTCCGTTCCTGCCGACTCAACGGGCGTGTACGTGGCCTGGAAGGAGGCTGGCATGACATCGGGCAGATACACCATGCTGATGAGCACCTGGAAACACGAGAGGTGAGCTCAGTGACGCCTTTAAAGGCACCAAACGTAATAATAATAATAATAAAAAAGAGCAGTTTACCAGGTTGGCCACATTCTCAGGAGTGAGCAGCGGCCGCAGAAACTCGGCCGTGACGTCGATGGCCGACTGTGTGACTGGAACAGCAGCTGGTTTGGGGACGGAGAGAGGAGCCGGCTCCTCTTTGTCTTCATCGTCTTCGATCAGCGTCGGCTCTGAACGCAAGAGAATACAAACCTCGTTTAGGGTTTAGTGCAAACTCGTTTTAGTTCAAGCGAGCTGAACCAATAACGTGACAGCTTCATAACCGATAAATAGTGACAAGTATAATTTTTTTTTCTATAGAAGTACAGGCAGATTAGACATTTAAGACAAATAAGGGCAATCTGGACTCATTGCTCTTTAGTCTCAGTGTTGTGCTCCGTCCACTTCTCTGACTAAAAAGTGCACAAATTAGGAAGAGCAGCTTCTTTTACTCAGATAAAATCTTCTATGTAATTTTCACACTTTGAATTGATGCTGGACCAGATTAGACCCTCTGGAGGGCCACTTTTGGCCCACGGGCCGCGTGTTTGACACCTGTGGTTTAGGGTCTCCAGATGATAATGGAAGTTAATACTTATATATATATATATATTAATTATCAACTGAAGACTAAAAAATATAGAGTTTTGTCTTGAATTACAGTCAAACTAACGGATACACCAACACTGTGAACTCTTTATTTTATTATCATATTTTAATGCTTTTTTAATCTAACACTTTACTTATTGACACTGTTGAAATTGACAATAAAGCAGAATCTAAAGAGGAGGAAATATCAGAATGTGTCAGATATTTTCCCATTCAGTCTAATTATTAACTACATTAAATCCCAAACGTCTCCGCTCACCTATCTTGATTTTCTTTCCCTCCGTGTACTGTTCGTGACGAGGCCGTTTGCGCTGCTCGCGTGGAGCCGGTGTCGAGCGGGTGATCTCGCTCTGGGGCATCCCCAGGTCCAGGAGCAAGGTGCTGATCTGAGCCTGGAACTCCAGGCTGCAGGAATGTTTCAGGACGGCCACCAAGTGCAGCTTCAGGTTCTTCCTCACGCTGCTGACTTGAGACTTGGCCAGAGTCGGGGGAAGGTTTGCTAAATTAAAAGGAAAAAATAAATAAATAATAAGTCAAACTATTAGTGATCCGGAAACAACGAGGGGTTCTGACTGTTCTGTTAATAATAATAATAAGACGATATAAAACAAACGGAACCAGTATAGTATATGTGTACATAGTTTAAACATGATACTAAAATAAATCATGGTTGTAAAATAAAATCAGCTTTTTAAATGCGTTTTGTATCGTACTCTCCTCCATCTTTATTTTACGTCACTCCCTACGTTATCAGCTGTTAGTTGCTCTGGTCGCTATCGAAGACGACGCAGTTTAGGGAGAAAATCTGTCAGAGGACGAGGCAGAAAACTGACCTAGTGGCCTTCGAGTCTGAGCCACTGACAAGAAGAAGGAGGGTTGAGAGGAGGATGAAGGAGATTCAGAACAGGCTGTTCATTCATCAGCTGATCGAATGTTTAAGAGAAAGCTAAAAAAAACCCTCAAAATAGAAATTAAAATGTCAAAAAAATGACTCAGTAATGAGTAGCTTCACTCAAATTGTTCTTTTCAATAAATTTCCTGCTCTAAATGTTTGGTCTCTTGCTCCCATTTCTCCTTTTGTGAAGCTCTACTTGGCAGGATTTTGAAATTCCTTCTTTAAATTATCGTAACTACATTTAGTGACTTATAAAATAAAAACATTAACAGTGCTATAAGGTAAGTGTGAGTGTCTTAGAATCACTCACCATGCAGAGTCTCGTACGCCTGCACCACCTCTGACATGAACATGGGTCTCTGACGGGCGATGGTGGCCAGGGAGCCCAGCGCTGTGGTGAGGTTAATGCTGGAAATGGCCGGATGGACCATGAACTTCAGCAGCTTCTCCAAAGCACTTTTCCCCTCCTCACACAGAGCATCTGTTAATGAGAGAGCACCGAGAATATAAGTACAAAAGGTGACGTTTAATGTCAAAAACAAATAAATAAAATGTATTAACACATGATGTCCTGTGTTTAACACACAGCTCGTACCGTAGCGAATGTACGAATGATCTCTGGGAACTTTGTCCAGGCTGATGTCGCCTTCCTGCCGTTTGGGGACGTCAGACTCGGACGTCCGTGGTGAGAGAGTGATGATTAATGACTCCGTGAACTTGATCGCATGAGTGCGAACGCCGTCGTTCTCAGAATCCAGCAAAGCCAAAACCTCCCCTTTCATTTGTGTGACCAAGTCCCAGCAAGCTTCCTGCATCTCTGACACGGCTTTGGAGCGAACCAACCACTGACATGAAAGACACAGAAGAGAAGACGACGTCAAGGAGAAGCTTCTACAGCAGATTAGCAGGAAAAACTGAAAATATTTTATAAACGAGGCTGGTAAATTTGTACCTGCAGAGTAACTTTGTACAGCTGTGTTAGAGTCAGGATGGCTTTCTTCACCACGTTCACACTTTCATCCTTAAGCAACATGTTCAGGTTGGCAATCAGTCTGAGGAGCAGCTCGTTGTCCCTTTTACTGATCGAGACACAAAGCGGAAGAAGACTGAGCAACATGCAACTGATCCAACCCCAAACATGAACTTCACAACCTCGAGGCTGGAAAACGTGGACGTCTAATGACTCACCACGCCTCCTCGATGAAGCCAATGACGAACTTCCTCACTTCAATAGATTTATCGGTTTGAAAAGCGATCATCTCCTACAGGATCGAAAAAAAAAACATGAGGATTATGAATTTAACAGGTTAAATCTGTCTATGAAAATAGCAAAGATGCAGACTTACATCCAAGAAATTGTCAAGAAGAGACGGATCCTTGTTGATGATAAGCTCCTGGACCTGAACATTAAATGAATTCATTATTTCATCATGGTTCTGTTCCTACTTACTCTTTTACGTGGTCATAGGTAAACAGATTTTACTGTAAAGAACCTCAACAAAGCATTTTGTTACTTTGAGAAACATGTCACAGGATTTACTGGAAAAAGTCAAACTACAAACCTGCTTGAGCACAGTTAGCTTTTCATCTGAAGACTTAAGAGCAGCTTGATTCAGAAGATCCACCACCTGAAGGAAGAAAGTAAACCTGCATTCATATGTCCACACATAAAGACTGATAGACAGATACTCTACGTATCCTGTGGGGAATTCTGCGTATATAATACACATACTGTATATTACTGTCCATTATTAACACTCTTATTAAAACCTGTTTCTATTTTTCAACCAAGCGTGATTTATTGTTATTAATTGTTTGTCTTATGTTATTTTACTTATGTGCAGCACTTTGTTCTGAATGTGGCTGTTTTTAAAGTGCTCTATAAATAAAGTTGAGTTTTATCAGCAATGACAATTGTTCATATGCCAATTTTTGTAAATCCCCTCTTATAGTTATTTTTTATCTTATCTTTCTTTTTAGTTGTGGTTCACAAAGTGTTTTTTTATGTTCAACTAAGTAATTTCCCCTGTGGATAAATACGGTTTAAGTCTAAGAGACGTACCTTCTCACTGGTGGTCATATCGCTGACACTCGTGTGAGTGTCTCCTTCTTCTGGAGACAGATCCATGATGCGGTTCTGAGCACCTCACTGTGCGGATAACATGTTCCTCAAAAAGCCCTACAAACCCCGGGATCCCTGTGGATGAAAAATCAAAGTCATTTATTTCATAATCTGCCACAAAGCAAACGAGTGGAGCTCTGAGTCAGCGTGTTGGATGTTACTGAAGATGCAAACTAGAGATGGGACATTTGACACTGAGGCTCTGAAGGTTTGTTTCACTCTTTTGAACCAGGCTGGTTTGAAACACAGTTTGAAGGCTTGTATGAAATTTCTGTGAAATATCTGTGATTTCACTCCACAGTAAAAATCTGTCGTATCAGTCTGAGCCAGGTTTCAGGTAATAAATAATAAGGGGGCAAACATTAAAACGTTTTACGAGTAAATTGACATTTCAAAAGAAGATTCTCAGGTCTAATCAGGGTCTAATGTGGTCTACAAAGTCCACCTCTGCATGAACTCTGAGCAGAACTTAGTAAGTGTCCCAATGTTGTCTAATGTGACAATGTTGACAAGTGTCTGAATCAGCTCTGATGTTGTAAAGCTCTAAATAGTGCGAATTTTTACACTTATTTACCACTTATGAACCATAGGTGGTAAATTCATTAATCTTGATTTTCACGGTAAAAAGGTAAAAAGTCTTGTGATGCCCTACAAAATTTAGAATTTCCAAATATTACACTGTTGAAATGTGTGAATTATTTGGAAGTTTATAGCTGCTATAATTACAGCTGACCACTACATGTGATGATACCAATGTCCGTCTTTGAGGCTTTAAATCATTCTTTCCAGTACAAGAAGCCCCAAACGCTTCACAAAGGTACATCCACCCATCTCTAACGTAAACAGACAGTCGTTTACCATATTTATTATATATATTTTAGTGACAATGCGCAGGTAACAACTGTATCATATCATCAACACTGCTCTGGTCTCAGCTAGCTCCATGCTAGCTAACCGCGATGCTAATCCTTCTAGTTGTTTTAACTTCACCATGACGCTTATATCACAGCTACTTACCAGTTCACTAACCCCTTTCCTTTCTTCTTATTTCGTTGTGGTAACTAGTATATGTCCCTTGTTCTGTAAACTTGTAGATGTATCAGGTACAACTAGTACAGCTCTGGTAGCCGATCAGAGGAAGCCGCCATATTCTTCTTCTTCTTTGTTTTTTTTTTATTGGCGGTTTTCAACCAGCTTGAAGGCGCATTACCGCCCCCTGCTGTGTGCGGTAGATTACGGACAATTTAAAAAACAGCAACTAAGTTCTGTTAAAGAATCGTGTTTATTTTAAAAAACAATGAGACTTTTGAAACAAAACGGAAATAAGGCTTCCTGTATTGGACGTCACTTTTATTTTTTCTGCTGCTGTTTCAGTACTTTCCTTTCTGCCTCATACCTCATAGTAAAAAGATTTATATTAAGCGCAGCGACTTGTGCAGGGACCTAAACAAAGCAAACAGTCAACCCTTTTTGATGCAAAAAAACTTAATTGTTTTTATACTTGTAAGTGCTGCCCCACAATCTGATACTTTGACTGTATTATTTTTTCATTGTTTTCCTCAATCCATTCATCGAGTTTAACTGTATAAATTGCCAGGTGATGAGATGTGGTTCCTTTTTTAATATTTACATTATCGTATGGGACAGAAACTTAAAAACTGCAGTTCTTTTACTCCCAGTCTTTCAGTCTGATTGGTGGCTGGTAACTAAGCGTTCATAAGAGCCTTCATTTGTCTTGCATCCTTATTTAGAAAGGGGAGGACAAATAAAGCTGTTGCGGTAGGAACAAATATTATTTTTCAAATTAGTTTGTTGATCAGTTTTATAACTCGCAGAGTGAGTTTTAATGAATTACAAATCTAACAAACGTCTGTTTTTTAGGAGCTGGATTCAGAAGGTTCTGTCTCTACTTCAGCTAGAAAAAATGAGATACACACTGAAGGACACATGCATGAGAGTGTGGTCTCCCTTTATTGAGTATGTAAAGAAGTTAAGTCTCATCAATCAATCACGTTATCTAAGCATTACCTCTTATATCTTCCTCTGTTTTTTTCTTTTTTTTTTCTTGTACTCTTGGTTCTAAGGGAATCTGTATGGGAAGGGTTTTAGTGATGGATTATGTGTATGTATTTATGTAAACGTTTTCTTCTCTAACTGAAAATAACTTAAATAAAGTTGTTAAAAATATAGTTTTTCAATTTTCAAACATTACCATATATGTTGCTATTAAAATGCTACACATGCAAAAAATATTCATTTAGTTAGACGTGTTTAGGAGCCATTTAAAAAAAAGTTTATTAGAGACTTCATATCCCAGAAGCTTTTGTGACACTTGTGACGTCACCCGCTAATGGAGACGGGAGGGTGTGCTAATGTTTACAACCGCTGAGCTGGTGACAATTTGATCGTGGAGCTTGTGATTTCCTCTTTACTTCCGCTGCATGTGAAATGAAAATCGAATACAGGCCCCAACTCGATGAACTGTTCTCACATTCAGGTAAAACTGCGACTTTTTTATGAAGCTACGGAGACTATTTAGCGCATTCCAGCTGGTTAGCATTCAGCGAATAGGTAAACAAGCAGACTCCCAGCTGCAAGCAGACAGAATACACGTCCGTGTCCCTAAACTCTAAGGTTTCTATTACACGTACGTATAATCCGTGACATTAGGGACCTTGTTTATCCCCAGAGCTTAAAAAAAATGGAACATTTACTAAGATATTTAGCTGGTGAGCTGTAAACGTTAGCTTCCAGGATTGAGGAAGCAACACACGGTGTCACTGCAAGTTTTATTAATTAATTATTTTATTTATTTATTTATTCTTCTTGTTAGTAATGTTATTTATTATAATGGTGGCACTTCTACTAACGTTTATTGTGAAAATAACTGCAAACCCAGACAGTAGCAGAGCTGCCTTTGCTTTCTGTTTGCAGGTTTGTTGCTGGCTGTGAGGCCCCTGGTGGGTCTGGACTCAAACTGGGCTTCACACTGAATCTGAGCTCAAGTCTGCAAGGACCAGGGACAACGTTTCTCAGCCCACGTTCTGTTGCCAATCAGGTGGGTATTGCACCGTACGAACCACGGTCATGTGCTGCCTTTGCTCCGGCGTATTATTGTCCTTGACCTTTCACTGAAGTCCTGTTCACACGGGATTAGTTTCACCTGAGGACGTCCTGTGATTCAGATATTTACCCCCATGTGTCTGTGATTCATCTGATGCATTCGAATGGAATAAGCACATTTTGTGTTTTACTCAAATTTCTTTATCCATAGTTACATCTCTGCTACTTTCGGCCTCACTCGACTGCACATCAGAGCACATTTTACACTTTTTGACCGGTTACTAATTCTAATTGATAATAAAAATATGTTTTTAATGGGGGAAGGAGTTACCAATGACCTTTCAGTATTTAAATTGGCACACGTAAACATATTAATGCTTGATTTAATGATTTCATTCATCCAAATGGATCAGAAACGTCTTCTCTTTGCTCCCTAACATCTGTCCAGACTTTGATTTATTAAACATCTTTCATGATTCTCTAGGAACAAGGTAAAAAAAAAGCCACAAATCAAACAAAAGCAACAAAAACACGCTCCCTTAAATTACAGAAATGCAGATTCACACTGGATTAGTTTGTCTATGTTATGTCTATGTTATGTTACTCTCTCTGAAGAGTCTGGACGATTCGTGTCGGCTCTGGTTGTGCAAAATTACAAAGACCTATGATTTTAAAAAGGGCTACGATTAATGTGATGGACAGGAGTTGATTTTCTTGTTCGGGCGATAGTCACTTTAGACAATCATGTGTAAGTAAACCAGCTAAACAAATACATTTTTCTGAAGCCAGGGTGTGTTTTGTTTGAATTGCATGAATTATCCAATGATGGTAAATGGGAAATGGCTTTATCTTTATATAATATCTAGAAACTTCCTGCAGCGTCATAGTTTACGAAGACTGTTTGTATGACACACAGAACCTGCTAATAAATTAAAAACTCCTTCATATCTGAACTATATCTGATGGTTTCCTAATTCCTCATGCTCCTCTGTGAATCTCTTATCAGCGTCCCGATGGAGTGGGTGTTCATCATGAACCGGATGAGCTCTCAGGGCAGCGTTGCGACCCAGCGGAGGCGCATGGCTCTGGGGGTGGTGATACTGCTGCTGGTCGATGTCATCTGGGTCGCGTCCTCCGAGCTGACTTCAGTAAGTATCTGTCTGTCTATTCATGTCAAACCACATGCTAACGCTCATCAGAGCATGAAAGGAAAGACAATGGAGAGCTTGTCGTGTGTGTATATACAGGAACTTACAGGTGATTGGCTACGAAAGTCACATGATCAAATTTAAGCGTTTAACAAAAAGCGATTTCAAAATCAGAGGTGAATTACTGAGTTTCTTGGAATAAAATAAAAGTTTTATACGTGAAAAACTGAGGCCTCAGGTTTTTAACATAATGTCCAAATATTTAATATTCTGAATATTATATTTTAGTTATTATCGTTGTGGAGCTACTGGGAAGTAAGTAAGTAAACAGTTAAAAGCTATTTTCACGGTGTTTTCATTTAAACGTAACATAGTTCATATGATGATGGAATCGGTGCAAAGGAAAAGCTTGTTTGGTAGCAAACACACAGCACAATGATGCCTTTTAAAATGTGGGGAGGTATCATGTGTTGCTGAGTAAATATGCTTTGGTCCTCAATCGACTAGAAACACTAGAACAAACAGAAAACTACGTTGGAGAATCTCAGGTTATATTTTTAGACCCGTAAAACCAGATCTATGCTGCTGGGAGCGTTGACTTAGCAGCAACATATCAACCAGTTAAATGTTTATTTTAACGTGCTTCCTTCTCTTTATTCTTCCCTCAGTACATTTTCAAGCGGCAGGAGTACAACAAACCCTTCTTCAGCACATTCACCAAAACCTCCATGTTCGTGCTGTACTTGCTGGGCTTCCTGCTGTGGCGGCCCTGGAGGCAGCAGTGCACCGGCACCTTGAAACGCCGGCGCTCCGCGTTTGTGAGTAGTTTAACCATGTTTTTACCACAGGGGGGCACTGTATTATTTAAGGATCCATCTCGGGGGGGGGGGGGTCTGATCGAGCTGCAGATACACACTTGTGCATTAGTGACAGTCATTTGTTGAAATCCTGCTCCAGAATAACAAAACCACAGTTCAAAGAATTTATTGTTGTGTGCACAGTGTAGAAACATGTTTCCCTGGTCAGTGAGATTCTCCTTTTGTCGTCCACCTGAATGTCACCTAAAAAATCCTAGCGATGAAATATAAAAACACATATAAATTTGCTAATCCCATGTTAGGACCTTAAAAAGTCTTTGCATATTTTGCATTGTAGGCCTTAAATTACGTTTAGTCAAGTCTCAAAGTCTTACGTCCATTTATTCCTGTGTAATAAAGCAGAGCTGACAATAAATTTAGTCATTTTGAAAGTAACTCTGAGTCTTAAATTTAGCCCATAATGATCTTAAAAGGCCCTAAAAAGTGTTAAATTTCACTTCAAACCTGCAGGAACCCTGAAAGAGATTTATTCATTTATTATTTTATTTATTTATTTATTGAGGATCCCCATTAGCTGTTACCATAGTTACCAGCTAGTTTTCCTGGGGTCCAACGCATATAATTCACACAAAATATCAAATAACTAGTGCAAATATCAATGTGCAAATGGGAATGTAAACAATAAACTGAAAAAGTGAACAGTGTCCTTGATGATGGACTCTGTGCTTGTAGATGCTCTGCAGAGAGGTTCAGTGGAATCATGTTGATCCTCTCAGCAGTGTTCACCAAACCACCGCGGGCGTAGTGATGCAGCTGGTCAAGATGCTCTGAACGATGCATCTGTAGAAGTTGCAGAGGATCTAAAACCTCTTCAGGGAGCAGAGCTGCTGTTGAGCCTTATCGACCAGCTGCGTGGTGTAGGGATAGTTACCTGTACCCAGGTAACTAAGTCACTAACTTTAGTAACCAGACTGAAAAGCAACACAGGTCTGGGTGCTGAACTTTTTAATTAGCTTAGCCTCCTTAGCTCTATTGCTGTGATGTCACCTAATTTTTTCACCTGCATGGATGGAAATGAAACGTTTGTCTGGACTTCACCTCAAAAGATGCAGAACCTGCAACAAGGGAGGAAACACCTGGAATTAGATCCAACGTCTGACCAAGCGTAGCATTTTATCAAAGACCAGAAATGTAGCGTCTGTGACGCCTGACAAACCCCAGGTCACTGGTTTTATTATAATTATTGTTGTGAACCTGATTTTATATCATTTGCACGTCACAAAATGCCTTAAAAATAAAAAGGCACCGTTTTGGGACAAAGTTGTCTATTGACTTTCAATCTTTGTTATGTCTGCAGCAGGATCATAAAAGACTGTCATGAAATGTTAAAAAACAGAGGAAGTCAAGCTTGGTCTAGGATAATTAAATCTGGATTTTGAATAAAAGATCTTTGTACGATAAATAAAGTGGTTCTGAGTCCCTGGTTTGATCATTTGAATCCCGTTTTCCTGCAGTTTGCAGACGCCGAGGCTTACTTTGCACCGTGCACCACCGACACCACTGTGAACAACCGTTTGGTGAGTGGATCAGACGCAGAGATGCAGGGAAACCTGTTGATCGTGTCCTTTACCTGTGACTGAGCTGGTTTTCTGTCATCCTCCTGCAGAGTGAGCCGCTGTACGTTCCAGTCAAGTTCCAGGACGTTCCTGCAGAACCCTCAAACTGTTTAATTGGAGACTGTGAATCTTGTGAGTATAAGCATCTCTGAAATTTGATTAATTACCACCTGAATTTAGAACAACAGAGGACTTTGACAAAAATCATCTATTAGAATCAATATGAAAGAAATCTATCATGCAATAAAATAAAATGATAGTTCTGCAGCAGATTCTAATGGAAATTTACATTATTTTGTCAATAAATTCACTGTTTTCCCCTTTTCTACTTCCCAGCTTCCAGAAAGCAGCGTGTGCGTTTCAGTAATATCATGGAGGTGCGTCAGCTGCCCTCTACCCAGGCCCTGGAGGCCAAACTGTCCCGCATGTCCTACCCAGTAGCCAAGGACCACGAGGCCATGATGCGCACGGTGGGAAAGTTAACCATCACCGATGTGGCCAAAATCAGCTTCTTCTTCTGCTTCGTGGTGAGTAGACTCAGCTGCATTGAATGAATGCTGCAATAACGTTGCTCACTGCTGCAGATTATTGTGTTTATTTAACCGCCACAACCTACGGATGGAGTTTATGACCAAAACTGTATATCACGGTATTTTTGTACATTTTCTACTGGTTGAGAGAGGAATTAATGCAGGAGATTGACTAAGGACGGACTATTTTACTGTGATTATTGTAGAATAAGTAAATATTGTAGAATATTTACAGCTCAGAGATAAAAAAAAAAAGAATTAAATGTTATTAAGGTGAAATGAAGAAACAGGGACAATTGTGGTTTCATTTATTTTGACATATTTATTCATATTTAAACATATTTAATCTACTATGTCTGTGATGTCAATAGCAGCGTGACCAGCTACTGTAATAACTGTAGTCTGTTTTTTCTCATTCATAAAACAATAAAATTGTGGACACTTTCGGGGACAACTTTAGTCAGGGGACAGGTCATTCAAAACAGAGTCTGTCCCCAGAAATCAGGGACGTCTGGTCTCTATAAAAAAACAAAAAAAAAAACAACCAACGCAGCACCTTTTTCTTGTTGTTGTTTTTGTTTTTTGGCACAAGTTTTCAGACCTTTTCCATCTTCACCAGCTTCACACTGACACAGTCGCCCCCTGTGTGTTTACGCTACGTTAAAAAGGGTCCGGTGCTTCTTGCCTGAGGCCCCAGAGTGTCTCCAAACAGTCCTGCTGGTGTATTAAAGATTCATATCGTAACAGAACGCCCGGCTCTACCACAACCTCAAACCAGCTGTATTCTCAGAAATCTGGATATTTTTCAGATGTGAATAAAATAATTATGCTTGTGTTTAAAGGTGGCACATACATGTCCTCTATTTTACTCTTAGGTGTATTATTCTGTGTAGCTCGTCCTGCAGAAATGTTCTCCACCTTCTAACAGTTATGCAGTATTTATGACTCCCCTGCCACTATTCTGACGGCACTAAACCCTGTTTTTACGCGTCCACACTGGGGACTGTGGCCATCGCTGGAGGCAACATGTTTTCCTGTTGTCCCGTCTCTCTGGGCGTTTGACACGAAACTTGTACACAAGGATGCGCTGACCAGAATCTGGTTGTCAAAGGTCTGAGGACAAGACGACACTTGTTTGGCCATAACTCATGAACCAGAATCAGAATCTCTCAGGAATTTTACCTGGTGTAACAGCGCAACATAACATTAAGACAATATATACAATTTACACAAATAATACGTTCAGCATTCTACTCAAATATCTAATTAGGTCAAATAAACACTTTTCTGTTTCCGAAAATATCAAAGATCAACGTCACTCTGACATTTGGATGTTTATTTATTTATTTATTCCAAACATGGACGTGGAAAACAGAATTGGTACATTTTCAAATCGACACCTCCATGATTGGAAAGAAGCCGCAACAAGAAAACGTTTCTTATATTTCTTATATTTACTTGAACCATTAAAAAGGAAAAGGTGATCTGACACAAACAAACAAAATAAAAATAAAAACCCATACAAGTACAAATTTACAAGCTCAGAACATTAAATCAGTAACATTCAGTTTAAATCGATGAATATTTGTGCAGTTCTTTCATATTTTTACACCAACAACTTATATACACATTTGTTGTAAAGTAGCAGCTTGGTGCATGAAATCAAATCTTCCTCTATGGTTTTTTATGAAGTATAATGCCGGTTTAATGCTGTGCTGTTTCATATTGTTGCGTCTGTTTGTCCTCAGTGGTTCTTGGCGAATCTGTCCTACCAGGAGGCTCTGTCGGACACACAGGTGGCCATCGTCAACATCCTGTCCTCCACCTCAGGTCGGTGGAAGAAGTTTTCGCCATCACACTGTGAAATTTATTAAACCTCACCCAGTAAATTTAAACTTCTGATGCCACTTTTCTGTCTCCAGGCCTGTTCACGCTGATCTTAGCCGCCATCTTTCCCAGTAACAGCAGCGATCGCTTCACCTTGTCCAAGCTTTTAGCCGTGGCTCTGAGGTAAGGCCGGATTAAGGGCATGTTTCTCGAGGTCTCAGCGCTCGTTACATGTTAACAACCGTTTCTTTGAGCATCGTTAGCTTTAAGCTTCAGCCTTAACTCATAATACAGATCAAACTCTGACCCATATTCATGTTCCAGAAGTCTGACTGCATCAAATCACTTCCTTTTCTCCTTGTTTGAACATGGACTGTGTGTTTACCCTCATGTCCTTTAGTAGCATTTTGTGATAACACACAATCTTATTTCTTGTGCCTCCGTCAACAAAATGTAAACTTTTGACTTTGTTCTGTGACTTTTTCATGACCCTCTAATCCAGAGGTCTTCAACGTTTCCAGGCCGAGAACCACCGAACTGATGAGAGATTAACTTCTATATGAGCTCTATATTTAATTCGGCCTAGTGCTGTTTATAAATGTACATTATTATCATCTTTTTGCATTCAGTATGAAGCTAATCAATTAATGCACAGGTTCAAATATTCAGTGTTTTATTTCAAACATGTGCAACAGTAGCCACCTGAACAAACATGTTCGGGTGGGATTAGCAATTTAACCATTTAATTCAGTTTCAGTTTAAACAAAAATAAAACAAAAAATGCAAAATTTGCATTCTAACATTTAATATTAGTTGTTATTATTATTATTATTTTTACTATTTTTAAGTAATTTGTTTGCAGTTAGGACACATTCTCCTAACTTCATAAATTTACTCTCCATCTTTCCAACAACAGTGACTTCGATGCCTTCACGAAAGCTCGGAAATTCTCCAACTCGCGTAACTTGAAGGAGAAAAAATACGTTGTTTGTTTTATTGTCACCGTTTAGACATTAAAATATGAGCAGCAGCTTTTTTTTTATTTGATTTTGGAAGCAGTGATTTCGGAGTTTGACGACTCATTTTTTCCCCAAGTTGTCTTGAATGCAGACGAACACAACTGCTTGAACCTGATAATATCCTGCATTAACATTTTGTTCTTAGAAATGTTGATATTTTTTCTCTCCACCTTCAAAGCCGTAAACCTACAGGAAACACAGTTTAATCCTTTTTTTGTTTTGTTTTCTTTAAAATTGTTGAGTTTTGTTCACTTTTTAATTTCGTTGATGTCGTTCATGTTTAGCATGGGCGGCGTGGCCCTGGTGAGTCTCTCCAGCATGGACAGCCCCGATGAGAAAGGTCTCATAGGTAACAGTTTAATCATTCTTAATGAAAACATGCAGAACTCTGCACAGTTTTCTTCAAACAGTATATTAAAACCGGTTCCTTTTCAAACGAGTGTTCAGTTTTTGACTTTTTCACGAAGGCTCTCTGTGGTCGCTGGCTGGGGCGATACTTTACGCCGTCTACATCGTGATGATCAAGAGGCGAGTGGATCGGGAGGACAAGCTCGACATCCCAATGTTCTTTGGTGAGCAAATGCAAAAGCAAACCAAAAAAAACTGATCCTGCTTCTAACTGATCCTGTTGTTCTAGTTGTGTTAATCTACGGCTGCTGTGCGTCTCTCAGGGTTTGTGGGTCTGTTCAACCTGCTGCTGCTGTGGCCGGGCTTCCTCCTGCTCCACTACACCGGCTTCGAGGCCTTCGAGCTTCCCAGTCAGCTGGTGTGGACGTACATCCTCATCAACGGCCTCATCGGGACGGTTCTCTCCGAGTTCCTCTGGCTCTGGTGAGCAGCACATACGTTACCAGCTCAGACTCTGGATCATTACAGTTTAAAATATCATAAAGATACGATGAATAGTTTGAATAAGGGTTAGTATTTAAAAAAAAACAACCTGCTTCTTTGTGTCTCCAGGGGCTGTTTCCTCACATCATCTCTAATTGGGACTCTGGCGTTGAGCCTCACCATCCCACTCTCCATTATGGCTGATATTTGCATGCAAAAGGTAAAAATTCCACCGCAGCTACTTAACAACAAGAACTTGAGTCAGAAATTAGATCCTAGAACGTACAGCAAGACTTTAAGTTCAAGAGAAAATGAAGATTTAATTGAATTTGTATCGTTAAGCAGTCAAGGTCATATACAGAGGTGTGAAAAGGCGCCTAATTCTTATTACTTTTTACATGTTTTTGTCACATTTAAATATTTCAGATCAGCAAAGTAATTTAAATATTAGTCAAAGATAACAGAAGTAAACACAAAATGCAGTTTTTAAAGTGTTTTCCCCTCACGTTAAGTCATAGCTTAACATGAACATCACTTAAAGTGGAGGAGACCAAGAGATCCTCAAAAGCTAGACATCATGCTGAGGAAGCCTGGAAAAGGTTATAAAGCCGTTTCTGAAGCTTTGGGACTCTGGAGAATCACAATGAGAACAGTGGTGACCCTCAAGAGCTCAGAGACGACTCATCCAAGACGTCACGAACATTTAAGTGTGACAAACATGCAACAAACATAAGAAATCAGGAGGAAGGCAAAGCCAGTTACTGACAAGAGGAATAATGAATAATAATGTTTTCCATCAGGTACGCTTCTCCTGGTTATTTTTCGCCGGGGCCATCCCCGTCTTCCTCTCCTTCTTCATCGCGACGCTCTTGTGTCACTACAACAACTGGGACCCGGTCCTGGTCGGGCTGAGGAGAGTTTACTCCTTCATCTGTCGGAAACATCGCATTCAGAGGTACGTCGTTCGATTCTGCAGCTTAGAGACACAACATAATGCACCATAACATTATGACCACCTTCCTAATATTGTGTTGGTCCATCTTTGGCTGCATGGACTCAACTAGATCTCCAATGGTGCGCTGTGGTTTCTGGCACCAAGGTGTCAACGTTATATTCTTGCAGATGAATATTTTATTGTATTAGAGCAAATGTGCGGCCGCCACCAAAGGACAGAGAAGATGTGGTGCTGGTAGGGACTGGAGGAGTGAAGCATCCTGAGTCCAGGAGGGTAATGGAGCCAAGTCAAAGAAAGGGGACACAGGGATAGAGTGAAAGAATGATCCTTTAAGTCCAGTAGTTTATGAGGTGGGATTTCTACAATGGGGCCTTGTTTGTCCAACACATCCTCAGAGGTTCTCGGATCGTCGGTTTGACATCTGGGGAATTTGGAGGCCAAGTCGACCATTTTTGCTTTGTGGCATCAGGGAATATTGTTTCCATGACTGGGTGTACATGGTCTGTAACGATGCTTAGGTTGGTGCATCCTGGTGCCATGTGTTCTCCAGGTATGTGATGCACACACACCTGGTCGACCATCAGACCAGACCTCCTCCTCCTTCCATTGCACCGTGGTCCAGTTCTGATGCCCATTGTTGGTGCTTTCAGTGGTGAACAGGAGTCAACATGAGCAGCCTGACCTGTCTATAGACTATAAATCCTCACTGCGTATTCTGACACCTTCTATCTGAACCAATGTCTTCAGCACTTTGAGCTTCAGGAGCTCATCTGTTGGCATTCGACCACCAGGAGCATCCTTAGCTCCCCACATTAACAACAACCCCGTCCCTGTTTACCACTGTTCCTTCCTTGCATCACTTTTTATAGATACTGACCACAAGAGATCGTCAGTTTGCTCCAGTCCTATTTTTCCTGCTTCTAACAATCAACTTTAATGACAAAATGTTCACTTACTTCTCAAGTCAGGGGTCATAATGTTATGCCTGATCGGTGTATACTTTAATCCTAGATGCTACAAAAGCAGCCTGCACAGACTTTTCTTTTTCTCATATAAGATGCAAACATTTATGAACCCCACTCACCCACTAACAGACTCAGGTTAAAGAAAGTTAAATAATAATAAAATAAATAAACAAATACAAATAAATAAATTAAATACAAATAAAAAAGTCTGGATAGAATAAAATTTTATGAATCTTACTACTATCTTGCTACTATTTTATTCAGCTTCATTCACTGATTTCCACTTGGTCACTTTCTAGGATTGTATGAAGCTGAATGAACTGATTTTCCTCGGTTTTCTCCTGGAAGGACACACGAGCATAAGATAGTTGAAAAGAGTTGTCACTCTTTCAATAAACACAAGTAATTGTTTGATCTTGTGTTATTCCGGAGAGGTTTCGTGAATCAATTCAGTTCAGTTGAATTCAATTTATTTTTCCTGTGTAAAGACATGAATGAATTAAAAGAAACTTTCAGACTCAAGTCCATAAAATACATAATACAAAATATATAAACCAGCCAGTGCACCAGCTTCAGACTGTTGGTAAAATACCATTAAGATACTTTTAACATTAACAGTTTTCTGAATGTGCTCACTTGTGTAGTGACAAACATCTGGCTGCTTTTTAAAAGAATGCAACTTACAGCCTGAGCATGTTAGATCTTACAAGACATAAGACTTTGTTAAATGTGTCCAATATATGGGAAATTACTTTGAATTAGGCAAAAGTATACACAAGAATATACAAAAAATAAGAGCACTATGACATTCTGTATGTACAGTGTGAGCTGGGAATTTAAAAAAATCTAAAAATTGGAAGATAATATAATTACTAAGATTTTAAAATGTAGACATTGAGGTAGTTTGTGCTTCTCGAGCAGCTTAACCACAAATATGCTTTGAACAAAGTCAACTTTATCTGAACATAAGCTGAACATGATGACGTGATTTTATTAGACTAACAACAACTAATGCATCTATTAGTCACAGTGACCCACTGGTGACACTGTCACTGTTTAATGAGATGAACTGATGGTGTCAGCTCTGGTTGTGACGCAGTCTCAGGAGATATATACAGTATATATAGAGATGTGCATGTTTAATGGGTGTGTGTAAGTGCTCTTTTGTTTGCTAAAGGCACACACACACACACACACACACACACACACACACACACACACACACACGAGACCAGGTCAAGGGAATGTACACAGAAGTTTATGCAAATTTGCCGAAGAAGCTTTCAGTCTTGTCCTTTTAAAAAGTTAACCTCTTATCATCTCAGTGTTTCTGCAAGAAAACTGAACCGTGTTCATGAACATGTTGGAGCTCGTTCATGGTCTCGGTCTCTTTTTAAAGACAAGACTCTAAAGTTTCTGTCACAAAAGTCAGAATCACTCTGAGTCGTTTTGTTCTTGAGGAATCAAAGCTGGAACACAGTTAAAAATAAATAAAAACAACAAGTTTTTGATTTGATGTGTTTGTTGAATCCTCTAATGACTTTTATCAATGAAACCAGAAGAAAATCAAACATTGCATCATGCAACATTTACTCAAACACAACTCGAGCTCTGATTGGTTAAAAAGCTGCTGCCGTCCCATAAACCACCCAGAGGAACGTTAAAAAGTTAAAGCTTTCAAATTGCTCTATTTGAGCCGAATGAATTGAAGTTAACTCCGACACACTTTGAGCTCTTTTCTTCGCTGACATTTTCCCAGAGATAATGGAGTGCTTTTGTCGCTCACAGTCTTTCCGTGTTAAGTCTGTAATCAGACGTACGCGCTCCACTGACTGGCTGCTCCGCTTTATTCTTCTGTGAATGCTTGTTCCCGTTCGCTGAGAGATGATTATAATAATGACGGCTGACATGATGATGACTGTAATGATGACGGACACCTCGTTCTGTCTGCCCACAGGCTGCCAGAAGACAGCGAGCAGTGTGAAAGCCTTATTCCCCTTCACACCGTCTCCCCCAGTGAAGGAAGCTACTGTTCGTGAAACTAAATGTAAACTATTTCTTTTTTTTCTCACCTGTCTTTGTGTGTTGTTGACTTGTTTGTTTATGTGCAGATTCATAAAACAAATCATGAGACCTTTTAATGCTTTTACCGGTAGTAGTTGTTCACAATGAATCAAATTACTTGGTGCAGTGTGGACGCGGCCACTAGGTGGAGACTCAGCAGGACCCGATTCGTTTTGCATCAGCTGAGGATTCCCTGAATTAGTTGCAATTAGTTCGCATTTGTCTGACGATGATCAACACGTAAATATTTTGTAGTTTTAAGACTGGCCACCCTCTCCACAAAGTCTGCATCTTCACTATTTAATTCATGGGCTCAGTCGAGCTTTTCTCATCTGCCTCCCGAACCCGCGGAGTAATTGCCATCAGTGCTGAGAGATATTTTGAACTCAGCGTGTGGTTCCTAATGGAGGTGTTAGGTTAAGTCTGTCTGCTGGGTATGTAGTGTTTAATGGAGGAGGAAATGTGGGAACTAGCAGTTGCACAACTTGGGATTCTTTTTAAAAAAGTCGACTGTTCCTGTGATGAAAGTCGAGTCGTCTCTAGTTGCTGATGACGTCTCTAATGACAACACAACAGTCAGTACGTTTACATGCATGTGAAAAAACGAATTATCGCCTCAGTCCGACTTTAACTGGACAACTTAAGTGCATGTAAACACGTTACTAGAATCAGAGTTGTCTTTATCCGATTAAGACACACAGATAATGAGACTGGAAATCCATTTTCCCCGACATGTATACGGCTTAATCAGACTTTAACTAGACAACATGTGTGCGGAACAAAAAACATGTAAGAAAGTCGGTCGCAGAAGAAGAAGAAGGTAAACAGAGCCGGTAGAAGAACCACCTTAGGAATAGCGCCATCTATCTGCACCAGAAGTAGCACACACATTACATATGAGATTAAAAAAACGGAACTATTATCCATCTGATTGTTGTTTAAATGCTGGTCTGACGCATGAACAACTCCAGTTGTTTATTGTGTGACGTCAACCAGAAAAGAGGCCGTATTAACCTGGTGAAAAGACACATGTCGCCACCTAGTGTGGAGGAGGAGGACATGTTCCCGTCAGTTATTTGATTTTCTCAGTTGCATGTAAACTGAGACAAGGACAAATTCAGAAAGTCAAATTTAGAGCATTTAGCTCCATTAAGGTGTAAACGCACTGAATGAAATCTCTATTCTTGACCTGAATACTTAAGCTGAGAACAGACGGGTCATGTGCTTCATACTTCATGAGCTGCAGACATGTATAGTCTGTATAAAAACATGCAGCCACTCAGCACCATCAGTAGATTTTAATAGTCCTCCACAGAGTGTCGTTAGTTGAGACTTTATGAGAGTTCAGCTCGTTCACAAAACACCTTTGAATGAAAATGCAGTTGGACTTTATCAAAATTTCAGAAATAGTCACCACTTCATGAATTTAGCTTATTTTTCCGATGTTTTCTGTGCAGATTTCTATCACGTGTCCACAGTGTTGTGTACTTTATCTCTTTATCTTTTTCTCCGTAGGTGGCCAACGTGGATCTTGCACAGCTGACAATCTGGACACTATCAGAGACTTTGAACTTACCCCAGTGCCTCATATGAAATCTATTTATTTTCTACAGTGTTGCAGTGTAAACCCCGTCCATTTCTACAAGATCGTTTTTTTTTTTTTTTGCCTGATTTCAGTCTGTGTCGTCTGAAATCCTGTTTTTGCTACTTATTTGATGTTTTACGTTACGGTACATCGAGGTGCTGGACATTATCAGTGATCACTGTGGTGTCACGTGACCAAAATGATCAGTACACTAACGGAGAGGATCTATTTCTCCGGAGCTGAATCCAGGGAGAAGACCTCCGCTGTCGTCTCGCTGCTCGTTGCAAATGACACCCCCAGAATATAAAGGTTTGAAGGAATAAGTCTTCTTCTCAATCGCAGAGCGACCCCTCGTCTTTTCGTTCGTTAGGCAGAATGAACCGTGTCCTACAACTAATCTGAGCACCTGTAGCTTCAGGAAACACTTCTGTCTGAAGGTTTCTTTCAGTAATTGTCGGCGTTATGTAGATTTCTGGGTCAGTCTACGTGTTTTTGTGAACAGTAATTGTCAGAATCTGAACCGTAGCACTGTAACGGGTTCATGGTTCCCAGCTCGGGTAATTTACAGAGCGACCGCTCAGCGTCTGGAGACATTCATCTCTTAGGTAATATCCCCCGTCTCATGCCACCTCTGACTCGTCTGGAGTCTCTCTTGTTAAACCTTTTGACTTGGACTCGATGGAAAAGAAAAACACTACAGCTGAGCAAGAAAAACCATCTCATCCTCCTTGTGCTGGATCTTGGACCCGTGATAGAAAACAAACAAGATTTTTAAAAAAATTTTAAAAAAGCCTTCCGCTATAAGCTATAAAACAACTCGCTGCAATAATGCTTGAATGAGCAGTTTCTTTTTGTTTTTTTTTTCTTCAAAATGGCTGTAAATACTGTACACGGTGAAACAGAAAAGACAGTATTGATGTTTTACTTGTGAAATTCAAATGACCACTACAGATCTATGTTGAGAGAGAGTACGTATCCGATTATGTGTCATTATATTATAATAATTATTGCCGGAGGAGGGCGAGTTTGCACCGCAGCTTATTTCCTCTTTTACTTGCAGTTGAGATTATAACACACCTGTTGTTGACTGTGTTATGTGATTTTCTTTTCTTAAGCAAGAAAAAACAGATTTAGCACGTTTGTGATTTCATGAAGCATCTTTTTTTTTTCAGCCTTTTCTTTATGTATGTTTGTATTAAGACTCAGATGAAGGTAAAATGTTGTTCCACTCATGTTCATTCGTGACCGACCGGATGTTTGAAAAGTTTGGAAACTCAAAATTAACATCATTGCACTTATTGTTTTATTTTTTTTGCCAATCAGATCGGTCCTTCGTTCTCTCACGGTTACAGGTGTGAACGCTTCTAAAGGACGTTTAGTTTATTCTGCAAGTTCTTCTGTTTCCATCTTTATGTTTTCATCTTTTATCAGTGGTGCTTGTTGAATCATGGAAATGATTACTTTCCTTCTCAGGTTCTCTCACTTGGTTTTATTGTTCGAGCAGTTTCTTTTAAAGTCTTCTTTAATCACGATACAATGTAAAAAAAAAATAAATAAGGCTGAGATATAGTCTCTTCCATTTTATCAAACAAACTAAGCTCTTGAATAATCCTATTATTTTGTTTTCATACTTCGATGCACTATTAAAACATATCTTTTTAAATCTCTGCATGAAATAGTTTTTTTTTTTTCCCAGAACCCTGTTTGTCTGTTTGCCAATTAATTCAAAATGTCGCAGCGAGAGCATTGACAGGAATGAAGAGATCGGCTTTAGCTTCTCTTCATTGGCTCCTTTTAAAATCTAGAATAGAATTTAAAATCCTCCTCTTCATATACAAGGTCCTCTAAGGCCTCGCTCCATCATATCTGAAAGACCTCATTGTACCGCATCATCCCGACACATCTCTACGATCTCTAAGTTCAGGTTTACTTGTGATTCCTAGAAGTTTATAAAGTAGAATGGGAGGTAGAGCCTTCAGCTGTCAGACTCCTCTCCTCAATCAAACAAACTTTATTTATAAATCACTTCCAATCCAATAAAAATGCAACATAAAGTGTGTCACATGATAAAAAACATTAAAAAAAAATTGTGATTACAACAAATAATGGAAACCCAGAGCTGTATATTAGAGAGAGTCTGTCCAACTCAAATCATGGCGCCATGTTTGCTACATCAGAGGTTAGATTCTACAGTGTAACCCTGTGTTGAAATAAATGTCTTATTTTCACCATTAACTGGCCTATAAATGTTATTACCAACGTCTGTCACTATGTAAAAGGTCCTCACTTAAATATCCCAGCGTCTCCTTCCTTTAAATATCTTAAATGAGCTGTAAAATGCTTTGTAGCCCAATCACCTCATCAGTCATGGAGCTGTGTTTAATCCAAAAAAGCGTTGAATAAGGTCACCTGGACTTGTAGAATTTCTTGAAGACGTTTCGCCACTCATCCGAGTAGCTTCTTCAGTTCTGATAAACTAGTGGGAAGTCCAGCTGACCTTATTCAACGCTTTTTTGGATTACCATGACCTGGATGACTGAGAACCTTCACAGAGCTGTGTTTACCTTCTCCTCAGTCTCCGTGTTCATCCATCAACGTTAAAAGATTCAAATTACTCAGAAAAATTTGAAATACTCGGAAATAGTGAAAGTTAAACTAGTCTTACTGTTATTTAGTATTATTATTATTATAGCATTAGCATGCTAGCCATAATAACTTAGTAGTAACTGAGTTAAAGTTACGTGTCAGTTAAATGTGTCTATCTACACGGACATAAATTACATGAACACATGGGTTTCACAGTATATATGACGCTAGCTGCTATTTTTCTAAGCCTTTAGTCTAGATAACTAGCTAGCATAAGGCTAGCATAAGGCTAGCATAAGGTTAGCATAAGGCTAGGTTAACTTCAAACTTCATTCATGTGTAAAGTGGTGTTTTTGAGATCAAGGTTCACATTAATGATGGTGTGACTTTATTTTTCTATATAAAATCTTAAACATCAAAGAGAGACATTGACATTTACCTCATCACATAACAGAGACATTTCTTATCTAATTCTCTCTCTATTACTTCGAGGGTCTCAGATTTTCATGTCGGCTTCTCCTCCACCAGAGCTTTGGCTCTCGGCTGAAACGTCTCAGTTCATCGGAGTCAGAGTCGGAGCAGATCAGGCTTTTTGGGGAGCACGGCCACCCTAGTAATGTTATTACAGGAGACACCAAATATTTGGAAGCAAACGGCACTCTGCTAGCGGGCTAATGTCATGTAAACCCATTCATGTAAATGTTTGTTTAGCGGTTAAAAAAAAAAAACTACAACCTACAACCATATGCTTCTAACTCAGATTCCTGAACCTGATGTGATGGAAACCTTTTATCAGACACATCTCAACTTGAATTTTCAGGTTGTTTTGAGACCGATTCACCGTTAAAAACTTCAATAAATTTAATTATAATTAATTTAATTATAAAAATAAAACTGAAGAGCCACAACAACTATAAAGCTCCTTGTTATCCCTCTCTGCAGCTTAACCAGACTCACCTGAGAGGACTGAATGAATCCCCTGCAGCTCACTGTGTCTCACCTGTTGTCTTTTTCTTTTCTTTTGTTTTATTTTTGTAACTCCGTCATGTGTCAGCTGAGGTCACAACACTCATGCAAATGTAAAAGCAGATGAAGAGTACAAAGGGTAGATGAAACTAAATAAATAAAGCCGAGCTTTAGCTGTGGCAGCCCCTGAAACGTGGGACGATCTCTGCACATTAGACATTAGTCTTCTTTGTCTGTTTTTAAATCTCTTCTTAAAACTCTCTTCTTCTCCCTGGACTTTGAGACCCTGTAAGATGCTGTTTTAAGTCTTTTCATTTATCTTGTATTTATGCCTTGTGCAGCTTTTATTTGTTGTCTTTTATTTATTCTTCTGTGCAGAGCTTTGTTACCCTGTGGTTGTTTTTAAGTGCTTTATAAATAAATTTGGATCGGATTGGAAGTTATAATAATAAAAGGTTAAATGAGTGTGCAGGGTTTCTGCAGGTTTAAACAAGTGGAATTTAAGACTTTTTAAGACCTTGGAAACCTCCCACTCCCTTAAAGATCAAGTTGCTTCTTTTTTTTATGTTTGATTCAGGCTTTTATCAAACATGAGGACAAATGAACCGGAGACGTTTGAGATTTCTGTTCATAATGTCCCCACTACCTTCATTTTATTAGACTTTTTATATCTTTTATATGAGTGATGCTTTGTTACCGCGTTTAAAGTCCTCTTCAGATTTCAGAATTGGATTCCGCTTCCATGTGTCACTTGTAGTTTTATTTCTGCTAATAGTTATAATTCACACAGAACTACACAGGAACTGACTGTGAATGGCACCAATGCATTGAACAAAGAGAGAATGAATCAGTAATAAATGGATGTAAAGATTATTTAAGACTGTAATTTAAGATCTACAATGCAAAATATGCTCGTATATAAGACGTTTTAAGGCCTTAAATTGGTCATTACATAAAGGGAGTTCAATGCGAAGGACGATGCTTACAAAGGTTGAAGCCACTTGTGAATCTGTATCTTTTGAAATGTTTCCTTGAGAAAACTCAGGCATGCAAGAGGAAAACACTCGTATGTAACCTTACTACTTCACACCCACCGGCCACTTTATCAGGTACACCTTACTAGTAAAAGGTTGGACCCATTTTTGCCTTCAGAGCTGCACAGATGCTGCATATTTGTCGGCTCCACATCTATGATGATAATCTCCGGTTCTACCACATCCCAAAGGTTCCTCTATCTATTGGACTGAGATCTGGTGACTGTGGAGGCGGTTGGAGAACAGTGAACTCATCGTCATGTTCCAGAAACCAGTTTGAGATGATATGAGCTTTGTGACATGGTGCATTATCCTGCTGGAAGTATCCTTCAGAAGATGGTCCACTGTGGTCATAAAGGGATGGACATGGTCAGCAACAATACTCAGGGAGGCTGTGGTATTTAAACCATGACCCCCCCACCATTAAACCACCACCACCAGCCTGAACCACTGATATGTGGTTGTGATTATTTGACAGAAGATTAGTTTGAGATATTACAGGGAACAAGTCATAGCTGCAGCTGCAGACTCATGCCACATGAGTCATAAAATCACATTATTTAAAAAACAAAAAACAAAACAGTAGCTGCAGGTCAGAAATCTTTGAAACTTTAGTGATAAAGAAATGTTCTTATAATATAAATCATAAGACCATGAGTCCATTCATACAGTGTAGAAATACAGTGGAAAATGTCCAACCATGTATATAATAAAACTTGTCCTTATCTTCCTGCGCCCTGAATGCTTTTATAGCCTCAACAATGGAGCATTAGTCAAAGCCTCATCAAGCTCGCCAGCCGTTTCATGTGGGCTTATTTCCTCCGACATCTAACAGCTGCGGATGATTTCTAGAGGGTTTTCGAGATGTGTTTGTCTCAGAGTCACAAAGACAAGTTTACACAATCTGTTAAAAAGGAGCACTTCAGAGCTGAAGTGTGACGAGCGCATTGTCTCGCGCTGTGTGATTACAAACAATGGAAGATCATTCAAGCCATGAAATGAGAAGCTTCCGTCTCACATTCAACAATCAGCTTTGATTTCACTCGTGCGTGTTTGCCGTTAACATCTGGCTGACGGTGTGATGCCACAATGAGACGTTAATCAAATCCTTTATCTGATCATTTTCAACCTTATTATTTCATGTTAAAGGATTTTTTTTCTTTTTTTTTATAAATGATGTCAAACATCTGTTTTTTTTAGTGTTTAATGGAAGAAATGACCAAACATGAATCACTGCTAATACAGGAATCTCTCTATAACCCTGGTGATAAACTCATTGAAAAATATAAACCATGTCTGGTTTATCTCAGACTGGTTCCTATTTGAAGGACTTCGCTACCCCGTCCTTATAATCAGAGCCTTTCAGTCTTTGTACATGTTTGTAATTCTCTCATTGGCCTTGTAAGTGAACATGCTCGGCCGTCTAATAGGTAAATGTAATGTTCATATCACCATTTTTATCTTTAACATCCTGATTCCTGAGCATTTGTTTGGAATGCATCATCTTTCTTTGAGATAAGAGTGTGTTCTTTATGCATTCGAGATTAGTAAGACCTGAGAAATATAATAAAAAATAAGCATCATCTTAGAACTGGAAGTAGTTTTTAAAAATAAATTATGTGAACATAGGGATTATTTCACTGTATATTATAATTTATGTCAGGTGTCTCCAACGTTTTTCAGGCCAAGGAAAGATTAAGTAGGAACCCCGTACCTGCTACATGTGTTCTATATTAATCTTGGCCTAGAGCTATTTATAAATATACATTCAATATTAAGTGATCCCTTATTATTACTAACTATGTATAAAAAAATGTCTAATCAACCAACAACTTTGCAGCCCCCACCCCTGCAGTACCTCCATAGAACCTCTAGGGGTCCTGGATCCCTGTTGAAGGCCAATGATTTAAGTCACCAATGTGTAACCAAAATGTAAAACTGTTTATTTTAAAGCAATAGCAGAATTAGAAACATCGAAATCCCAACGTCCTCAGACGAGCACTTGTGAATTTATTAAATTTTCATGTCACATCGAACTAGAAAAGTTAATAAGCATAAATAAACAAGTGTATTCGCTGCCATTGCGTGGCAGACAAAAGTGTCTCATGAGGACAACAGGTCTAAAGGAGGCAGAATAAGAAGCTGCAACGAACCTCAAAAATTATGTCCCCATATAAGGACACCAGGACCAAGGAGGAAACAGAAACAAAAATCTTAAACACTTAAATATGTACGGTCAAGTAATAGTCAAGAAAGTTATTTTTCTCCTTCTTATCAGTTTTAACTCTGTTTCTTCTCTCTACAAAAAAACAGAAGTATTGTTTATGGAAAGAGGCGGTGCATTAGTACTAATGATAAGAAATGAAACCATTGCTCACGCTGCCTGTTTAATGTTTAACTACCCTCCTCTCGTATGAGGGAGGAGGAAATGTCTGTGAGTTGAACGCTGGCTGACACTTTGCTCGGACTGAGGTGAAACCACCCGACTCTACACACGGGTTTACGAGGACTCCGGGGGAAATACTACGTGATCATTTGAGCTGTGAAGACATGGACCAGGCTTAGAGCCATACAACGAACAGGTCAATTTATCAAATATTTAGATTATAACAGAGAGTGCAGAAGAGTCCTCATATTTCCTTTCTGTGAGTTTTATACCTGTTGTTATCTGAGTAACACACCCACCGGGACACTAACCTTTAAGAATCAAGAATAACTTCTTCAGTATAAGGTGTTACCCTGTGAAACTGGTCACCTCTGGATCTCGGCTCTAATCTGTGAGGCTGCACCCAGACGGACTGATAAGCTAATCAATACCTGGAAAAAATCTGAGCTCGACACTTTGCAACCATGAATGAAGAAATAGAGATATCAGAAGAGAAGGACTGGAGTGAGCTTGAACCCAACTACCCGGTCAAAATCTTCCTCACAATCTTTTACAGCGCCATGTTGGTGACGGGCATCGTGGGCAATTCGGTCACCATCAGAGCGACCCAGGTGCTGAAGCGTAACGGCTACCTGCAGAAGAACGTGACCGACCACATGGTTAGCCTGGCGTGCTCAGACTTGTTGGTGCTCCTCATCGGCATGCCGGTGGAGCTCTACAGCGCCATCTGGTTCCCCTTCACGTCCATGTCGGGCAATGTCACCTGCAAGATCTACAACTTTCTGTTCGAAGCTTGCAGCTACGCCACCATCCTCAACGTAGCTACGCTTAGCTTCGAGCGCTATGTCGCCATCTGTCACCCCTTTCATTTTAAAGGCCTGGGCGGGAAGCGCACCTCCGCCCTCATCGCCTTTGCCTGGGTGGTTTCGGTGCTCGTGGCCCTGCCGTTGCTCATCGCCACGGGTACGCAAGGACACATCCCCCTTCGATCTGAAACTCCCGTCCAGAATCTGACCTTCTGCACCAACCTGAGGGAACGCTGGGTCATGTACAGGGCCAGCATCTTTGTGGCTTTCATCGTCTACATGGTGGTGTTGATCTGCGTGGCCTTCATGTGTCGGGCCATGATACTGGTCCTGAAGAAACCTTTGGGATCCACAGATCCAGGAGTCAACGAAAATCCAAAGCATGAAAGTTCAAAGGTCAGGGCAGCCAGGAAGCAGACCATCATCTTTCTTGGTAAGTCCCAGTTTAATATCTCCTCCTGAGACCCGGCGTCCTCATATGGGGACATTAGGTGTTAGCTTTGTTGCAGCTTCTTATTCTGCTTCATTTAGACCTGATGTCCTCATAAGGAGACACTTTTATCTGTCATGTCCTGGTAGTGAAGTGTCAATACTCTTGTTTATTTATGCTTATTAACTTTTATGTTGTGTAAATGTAACAAATTCACAAGGTCTCGTTTGAGGACGTTGGGATTCCATCGTTTTCAATTCTGCTTTTGCATTAAAATAAACTTTAATATTCTGGTTCACGCTGGTGACTTAAATTTTAATATACAGTAAAATAACGTCCACAAAACCACTTCCAGTTCAAAGATGATGCTTATTTTTTATTATACCTCTTAGGTCCTACTCATCCCAAATTCCTAAATATTGGATGGATGTAAATCTGTGAATGATGCCAGCAGAAATGTTTGTTGAAATAATATTATGGGGATGTGCAGATGTGCTCGACAGCCTTTTCATCTGTTTACACCGGCAGTGTAAACAGCACTTTGACTCAGTGCCACGAGTGGAAGTGATGAAGACGACGTTTCCAATGTTATGACAATTCAAATGATTAATTGCGCACAAAGACACACGGACACACACAGTGTTTTTATTTAGGGTGTAGTCTTGGTGTTTAAGTGATGTCTTTACAGTCGCTCCTCTCTGTTCTGTCAGGAGGCTAAAAGTCCACGTTGTAAACTAGCAACAACAACAGCCATTAGGTTATTTTTTCCATTTTTAATAACAGAATAAACATCCTGTGGACAAGATCGTGCACCTTGTTCCACTCGCTACTAGCTTGCGTTGGACAAATACACAATATTGCCAAAAGTATTTGCTCACCCATCCAAATAACAGAATTCAGGTGTATAAATCAAGCCCGTAGGCTGCAGACTGCTCCTACAAACTTTGTTGCTGAAAGAATGGGGTGCTCTCAAGAGCTCAGTGGGTTCAGGTCCAGGTCCAGTCACTGCTAAATATTCCACAGCAAACTGGTTTTAGATGAAAGTGGAAGCCCTTGAAGTGGCAGGCCCCGTAAACTGACAGAGGTCACCAGCTTTCTGCAGGGTTAGTCACTCCAGACCTCCAGACGACATGTTTAGCTTCAGATTAGCTCAACAACAGAGCGTGGACACAAAGCTTCATGGATGGGTTTCCATGGCCGAGCAGCTGCATCCCAGCCAAACATCACCAAAGCCAATGCAAAGCGTGGGATGCAGCATCACTGGACTCTAGAGCAGTGGAGACGTTCTCTGGTTCTCTGATGGACCAATCCATCTTTGGAGCAGAACAGCACTGGTCTGCATCGAACCAAGTGTGAAGGATGAGGGGATTATGGTGTGGGGTTGTTGTTCATGAGCTGGGTTTCCCCCCCCTTCGTTCCTGTGAAATTAACTCTGAATGCTTCAGCACACCAACAGATTTTGGCCGATTCCATCCCAACTTTGTGGGAACAGTTTGCACCAGTGCACAAAGCAAAGTCCATAAAGACCTGGATGAGGAAGAACTGGACCGGCCTACACAGAGTCCTGACCTCAACCAAAATAAAACACCTTTGGGATGAATTAGATGAAGACTGGGAGCCAGGCCTTCTCATCCAATGCCAGTGTCTGACCTCACTAATGAGCTTCTGGAATAATGAGTTAAAAATGTGGAAAGTCTTTCCAGAAATGTTGAAGCTGTTACAGCTGCAAAGGGCAGAGACGTCATATTAAAGCCTAATGGATTAAGAATGGGACGTTCATGTCAATATGGTGTAGATAGGAGACACATCATAACAACACAACGCACTTCTGAGGTCCCTAAGTCCAACAGAAGACCAGTTTCAGGATGAAGTCAGAAGCATTTACTATGTATTTTAATAAGATTCCCATGTGATCCTAAAGTGTGAATTTGTTTCAATGAACTCGTCTGTGACGTCATGTTGGATCAGTCTGACATTGAACTTAGAGTCACATTTTAAAAGGTATTGATTTGATAAACCTCTCTGGAGCCTTTCTGTGTTCTGTTTTCCTGTTGTAGGAGCACAGGGTCAAGTTTACTGATAACAGAAACATGGATGTAGAGTTGTTAATCTCTCAAACTATGAGCGTAGAAGAAGAGCATAAAAGGAGAGACTGGGGGAAAGATATGGTGTGACATGAACGCAGAGGGAAGCTGCCTGGAAACATGGCTCATAGAGACAGTTATGGTGCTTGGAAACCTGCAGTGCTGATTGATGCAAATTGCGTCAAGCATGACGCTCGTCCTCTGAGACGTAATTCTGTCAAATAATGCACAGACATGACAAACATCATTTTAGATTCCGTGCAAATTACACCCTCCCAGCATCATCACAATCGTCACACCCATAAAGCTACTCGGAAAGAACCATTTATGGTATTTATAAAGATGACTCTGGGAGTGAAAACTAATGTTAGAATCAGAATCAGACTCTATTGATCCCACGGGGAAATACTCTGTGTATCAGTGTTCAGAACAAAGAGCAATGTAGGCAATAAGAATAAGGCTGTTAAGAGGCTGAATAATTATCGCTCCAGTAATTATATAAGGAAATCTGGGTGCTACATGTCTAAGTAACATCCACATTAATGAATTCCAGGTCTAAACGTTTCCCAGCAGAACACTGAATTATCACAAGATGGTTTAAATGTTATTTACTTCTCCTGTCAGTGGTCATAATGTTATGCCTGATCGGTGAATACTAAAACACACAACAGAACACAAACACAGTTTAGACACTAATGCCACATATTTGTTGGAAAGTTCGAAGGAAAGATAGAACCTGTACATCAAAAAGGAAAGAACAAAATAAAGTAAAATTAGAATAATAAATGTAAACCTGTGAACACAAAGCTACTAAAATACTTATGAGGATGTTCAGAATCATCACATCTGGGACTTTGACTAAGCTTAAGTTCTCTGGTTAGTTGTGTATAAGCCACAGTGAGACTCACTCAGACATTCAGGCAGCTTCCTGAGGAAGAAACTGAATTTAGGACAAGTTTACTTCTGGTTTGTACCCCAGATAAGTAATTAACAGCTGGGTGTGAAGTAGTTTAGTAGCTGATGTAAAACAACACAGAGCTGCTAATAGAGTTCTTCTTCTTCTTCTTCTTCATTGGTGCATATGGATCAAATTCTACCAGTTTTATGCATAAATATCAGATCAGCTGTCAGTGAGTCGAGTAAATCAGTAGTATATACGTACTGTATTTACACTAGAATACTGCTCAGATCCAGAGTTTCCTTTACTTAATACTGGTTTGTATTTTGATGAGATGCAACTCACATAACACGCTGCATTACAGAGGAAGTACGGATAATAAATATTAGAATAAAACTTAATAGATTCATTCTCATTCATTCTTAATTATTGTCAGGTAGGATGGGTGTTGGTAGGATCTGGACCCAGATGCAGGAGGCAGGGAATCCAGGGAAACGTTTTTTTTTTTTTAATAATTAACAAAAAGCGCTGCACACGGCAGGAAAACCAGAAGTCCAAAAGAATCATCAAACATGGAACAAGACATGAAAACATGGATCTAACATTAACGACGCAACAAGGAACAAAGGGGAAGGCAGGGCTATATATACACAAGAGGAAAGACAAGACACAGGTGAGACGCATGAGGACAATCAACACAGGTGAAACCAATGAACAATCAAGAGACAAAGAGGCACAAGACAGGAAATCTGGAACTTAACAAAATAAAACAGGAAACACAACATGACCCAGACAAACTACAAGGAAACACGATGGACAGGAAACTAGGAAACATGACAAAATAAAACAGGAAACTTTAAAACATGAGCACAAAATAAAAGACAGACACAGAACCTTGATATTTATGAGATGTTGCCTCCTAATTAATCTCATAATTATGGCGCAATAGGTCAGGATATCACCTAAAACATGGTTTATGTTCTAATAAAGCAACATGTCATTACTAGAAGAGAATAAGTCGTATGATAATAAATAAATAAATAAACTGATTCAAATCTCACAGCAGGACGATGTGTGGTTAAAGAGTTATGAAGAACTATAATATAAATTAAACATATATTACTACTGTATACTAGTATATAGTATAGTAAGATCAAATTTACTGGTTTTATTCAGAGAAGTGGACAGAACACAACAATGAGACCCAGGACTGAACAGAAATGAGCCCAAATTACACTTATTATTATTGAGAAACATCTTTTTTTTTAAACTATACTTTGTTAAATGTGAACATTTTCTTAGTTTACTTGTTGTTCTTTGCACTAAAACTAACAGGACGGGTCGTCTTCATTACAGCCAAGTCATAAAATGAGCTCAGGTCCATTTGTTCCAGTCCCTGTACAGACTAATTGTGTAATAGGGCATCATTTGTTCTGATGTGTAGATATGACTTTGAACCAGCTTGTAAAAATTTTGATTAACGGTCGTAATCTGATGATAAATATAAAGTCACTGCACCACAACTCCACCAGCAACACACACACAAAAAGTAGTGACGTTGACTTTGCAGCTCCAGCAGAAAACAGCCAACTTTATAAAAATCAATACCCTGAAAATGTGAAACTTCAGAGTACGTAAGAAAATTCCAGCGCTGTGACTCACGCAGACACAAGTTCAATGCCAGACTGATCCAACACGATGATCCTGGTTATTCAAACAAACTGTGTGAAGCCAGTCAAATAAAAAATAAATCCCTCCCACAGACAGATACAGGAATCACTCCTCCAAACTGAAACTACTGTGTTGACTGTGGTACATGTTTCTACCTTCATCATTATCTATGCATATAATAAAAATATCACACCCCCTCCTGCCCCACACACTCAGCCATGTCATTAGTTAGTACATGATGGAGCCACAAAACACAAAACTGAGGCAGAACATTTTCATCAGCTACAATCACCGATGCCCCTGGAGGGTTTTTAAGCGTCTTTCAGCTCCTAGTTTTGGTCTTAGAACCTGCAGGTTGATGCAGCTTCTCTCAACCACAGCAGGAAACTGCGTTCATGAAATCTCTGATAAGCAGCCGGACCAACAATAAATACAGAGATAAGTAATTAACAGTTGGACGGTTTGTGGCTGGAACCATTTCTCCCTGGAGCTGGTGTAAACTGAAACAGAGCCACGAATAGAGTTCTTCTTCTTCTTCTTCTTCTTCTTCTTTATGCATAAATATATCAGTTTATCTCTCAGTGAAGCAGTCGATATTTTTCAATTTACCATATTTTGTTTTGCAAGTTGACCTCAAATTTAGAATGATTGCTCAGATAGATAGATAGATAGATAGATAGATAGATAGATAGATAGATAGATAGATAGATAGATAGATAGATAGATAGATAGATAGATAGCAGGCGTCTGGCTCGAGGCAGGAAACATTTCCTGCAGCGTTCTTCGTCTGAGTCTCTTGGAGACTCGTCCGTTTTCTGTCTCATCCATGATTGATAACAGCTTGTTTATTGTCCTGAGGAACAGCTGTAAGACAGTTAAACTCTGGTGGAGCTGTGTGAATACATCTATCCTGTTTTTATTTAATACCTACTGTATTTATTACAGTTACTTCATAGTAAATCTCACACTTGTGTGTGAAAGAGACCAGAAAGCTGTTAGTTACGCTTCAATTTATGCAACTGTTTGCAACAGGCAAATACTTCAACTAAAGGAAAAGATTTCCTCCGTAACAGAAAGAAATAATTTCCTAATTAGACACAAAACACAAAGTGAGCAAATAAGCTGAAAATGAAAATGGGAACAGTTTAGAGACAGTAACACTACGAGTGTGAGTCTGGTTTATGATCCAGATGTAGACACAGGTATTAATAACTACACACTAACTGCAGGTGGTGCCTGAACCTCCAGAAATCCACTACAAACCTCTTTGGTTTTAGCTGCATTGATCTGATTTCAACTTATTTATTTATTTTAAACGGTGGAGATACATCACATATCACCAGAGGCACCACCCACAAAATACAGCCTCACATACAAATTCATCCACTTATTATGGAAATGCTGTGGAATGATGGAAGCTAATATACAGTGGTCGTCTCAGAAACACACCAAACATTAATATAACACAGCGGGAGGATTCATAAAGGCTCATGGGACATCTACTATTTACTGACTCGTACCTTATTACAACCTGATGAGGGCCGATCAATATGTATGTATTCTTTTTTTCCTACATCATGCCGGGCACTTTCACTTTTGCTTATTGACGTTTCAGATAATATGTGTTTTTAAACCTGCACCAATGCACAGTTTAACTCCATGACGTCATGTTTTGCCATTTCTGCTGTTAGCGACACAAGGCTAATTGACAAGGTGCACGTACTATGTGCTGTTATTGCCCTTATTACGCTCGTCCTGCAGAGGACAAAGTGATTTTAGAAAAAGTCTGAAGCTACGATGCGATAGCGTCGACGTTTCTCGGTGCATGAGGCAAAACACTGTTTTATTCAAACAGTTTGCTTGCATTTAATTTCAGTCAGAAGTGTGTGGGACGCTGGCAGCGCACACACCCCCTCCCTCCTCCACGTCTCTCCGTCCGACCACACAGAATACTGATATCTTTATAAATATTGATGAGGATGTATATAGAGTGGATTATGCGTTTCTCATGGTTGAGATGCAAGTCAGTCAAGGTTTTTTTTTTTTTTTTTTTTTAATATTTCTACCTTTACTGAACCCAAATTCCAATAAATCAAAAACTCATTATTTCCCAACCAAACAACCACATGGCCATATTCTAATCCCTCCAGTTGTTATCGTCTCTAACATTCACTACAGCACAGGCCCCCGCAAACAACAACAGCTCCAGCAGAAATACTGGACTTCATTATCTTCATAATGGAATATTACATTTCACTGAATATTACTTTGAAAGTCATGACACAGTCTGCAGCTATAGCATCAACAACGTTTCCTCTCCTCTCCTCTTATTGGCTGCCGGTGTGAGAAGGAAGGAGGTCTCCGGTGTGAGCCCGGGTGTCAGCCATCTCTGGAGTGGCCACGGTCTTGTCACTGCTCCACGTTACCTTGAAATAACTTTTAATCCCGGCTGGGCTCTGTGACTTTGGAGAGTAATTAAAAGCAGAGAACATCCTTGTTAAGTTGCCCACACATCACGTCCATGACAGAAGGTTAATTGCTTTAGATAGTTTTTTTTTTTTTTTCAGTCGCAGGGAGCCAGCATTTGTGAAATGAATATTAATTCTGTTTTCTGCTTTCGGGCCCCGACCTTTGACTTTTCACGGTCCGTTTGTGATGCGGACGTTCAGCGAGGCTGAAAGGCTGAAAGGATGCAGGAGGAAGCAGCGACGGGAGACGTGAAATGGTTTAGACTAATGTGTCAGACTGATGCAGAGGCCACAGCGACAGCACAGACCCCTGCACAGTATCTAACGTAACCTCCCCAGACATATAACCACTTGGCAGAGACGTGCGTATCGATCTAGAAATATCGATACTTCCAATCTAGACGTGGGTTTCGTTTTTTTTTTTTTAGAATCGATCTTCACGGCAAAATATCGATGCCAAGTTCACTGTCACAGGAAATATTAACACTTTTATGAATCTGTAATCAATTCGGAAAAAAAAAAGAGAGTGAGAGTTTAAGGGAAGGGACATCTGAGACAGACCTGTGTGTCTGGTATCTGATATGAGGCCTCTAGAAGTCTCAGGTCTTTAACCAGAACAGACGGAGAGGCCTCCTTATGGTCCTCGCTTGTGGAGCAGAGTTTGAGGATAAACAGACGATGTTGACAATGTTTTAAAAACAAACTAAAAATCTACCTTTTTAGTCTTTCAACTGAATTTTATATTTATGAAATTTTAATTATTTTACCATTTTATATTTTTTAGTCGGATTTTTAACAGAATTTTTTATTTATTTATTATTTTTCCCTTTTTAATCTGGTTATTAATTTATTTTTATTTATTTAATATTTTATCTTTTTAGGCTGACCTTTAACTAATTTTATTACTTTATTTTTTTTTTTAGTATGGCTTTTAATTTATAATTAAATTTATTTATTATTCATTTATTCTTATGTCTCTAGTGTTTCCTCAAGTTCAAGGTGGTGATGGTGGGAAAGCGTTTCCTCAGCGTTTTTAAATTTTCGTGTGTGTGTGTGTGTGTGTGTGTGTGTGTGTGTGTGGGGTCTCTCAGGTTTATTGTTTTTGTTTTTTATTTTTATGTAAAGCAGTTTGGGCTTTTGCATAATAAGTGCTCTATAAATAAAGTTTGATTGATTGATTGATTGATTGATTGATTGATTGATTGATTGATTGATTGATTGACATGGTGGAAGCCCTTAAGTTCAGAGAACTGCTGCTGCTGTTTCTTAACAAAAACATAAATGGAAATGACAGAATGTAGAATGAGGCCGTTGTGTTCTGTGAAGTTCTAACATGAAAACTCTGATGCTCTGATTAAAGCGAAGTCTGATATTTGGCAGCTTGTTTAATTCTTATACAGAGGTATAAACCCTTTTTTTTTTTTTTTTAATAATTACAGTCACCAATGTTCAGTGTAAAACTCATCATCTTCATACACACAGGTAGAGTCTGAAAGGATCAGTATCAGGATATTAGCCTTTAGTGTTTTTATTTGGTGTCAGACTGAAAAGTAAACATTGTGGTGAACATCACTTGACGTGTTATGTTTCTGCTTGTTTCTGCTTTCTCTAATTGTATTTTGTTTGATCAGTAAATTGACTCATCGAGTCAAATTGGTAATTGAGGATCAGTAAAGGTGGAACTCATCGAGGTCAAAGGTTAAATGAGGAGGTTCAGAGACACAAACTTTTGTAAAACTCATCTTCAGAAAAAAGTCGTTAAACGTTTCACTGCATAAACTGTGTGCGTAGGTTCCACAGTTTATTAAAAAGAGCCTGAAGAGAGTGGGAAGAGAGCTGTTATTCTTCTTTGACACATTCCTATTCAATGTGTGCACAGTGATAATCACGTGTTTTCACTGTTTAGCGGGAAATTTAAACATCAGATCTGGTTGAAGTTGAATTTTCCATTCAATCAATAAACCAGACATGGTGCTTCTCACACATCTGAACATACAATTGTTCACTAAGTGTTTCTTATGGATTATAAACAGGTCTCTGTCCATCTCTGCACTGATGAATGTGACCTCAGCCTGTTGTTGTTATTCACACAATGCGTTTTCCATTTTGTCCATCTTGCAAAGGATAATTTATTTCTCATTTTTAGCACCAAAGTGAGACGAGCCAGTCGTCATCTGGAAAAACATCTAAAACAACCTGTAACCATTTACAAGTGAGGGAATACTCCATTATAATATGTATGAGGTCGTTCATACTGTTTTAAAAAGAGAATCTGGAGAATGGTTACCTTGCACACTAGTAGGTATTATATTATCAATACTTACAGATCTATTCTGCAGCGTAACCTGGTTTCTTTGTGCTTTTTTTCTCACCTCTCAGTATATTTAAACCATATGATGTCACAGTGTAAATTAGTACCGATAGTTGATTGAAGTTTCATTCTCTGTAAAGACGCTGTTTAAATGCATCACACCAAAGACATGCACAAGAGACGGACTTCCTGGATTACACGGCATCAGTCAGTCCTCTCTTAATGCTAATCAGGAGCAGACAGGGCTCATCTCTCATCAGTCATGCAGGGAAAAGAAAACCTCTAAGGACCTTCTCAGACTCTGCATAAGATCCAATCAGATGTGAAGCAAAAACAAAAATGACAATAATTCTGTGGGTTAAAATCAAACATGATAAACCGTTAGCAGCTGTTAGAATATGTGAGGGGCACCAGGTTATTTTGGCCTTTGGTCTTATGTGTTTACATCAACCACTTTCCACCGCTCTGCTACAGCAGGATCATAACTCATGAAGTGCAGCGACAGCCCAATCGCCACCCTGAACCTCTGGCCGCTGGATCGATGGAGCTGGTTTATTGTCTTTGACCAGACTCCCTCTCAGCCTGTCCACGCTGCGTGGGTGGCTTCTTTCAAAGCCTCTTACCTTCACATGTAAAATAAACCTCGAGGAGGATTTGTTAGACTCTGTGGCCGGGTAGATGAATGTGTTATGATTCCTCCTCCTCATCCACTCCACACTGAGTGACAGAGCAGCAGCACGGTTTAGTAATAAGATCCAGATCCCAGCGGAGCTTCTCCCAGAGAGACAGACCTATTCCAGATTCTTATACCGTGTGGGCATGTTTACTTTATCTGATTTACAACCACACACTGATACTGTAGCCTCCCAGGAGGCGGGTAATTGATGCATTTTTATTTTTTAAGTTTTTTTGTCTTTAAAAAAACAGATTCGGACTCTTCAAAGAGCATTTATGGACGACAAAAGAAAGAAGTTTTCTTTAGTGAAAAGCTGCCACACAACGATGGACCTCGTGATCCAAAGGGTCATTTTTAAAGAGTAATTTTTAAAGCTGCTCTTGTTAATATCAAATGATTAACATATAGTAATATATGTTTATAAGTACATTACAGGCCAAAGGTTCAGAAGCAACTTCAAGTTTCTGTTCACGATGACTTTCTCTAAAACCAGCATGAGTTCTTTGTATTCTGGGATGTATTTACTCCATGATCAGACTTTACTTTTATTGATATGAACCATTTTCCATTGTGACAAGAACATTTCTGAATAAATGTCAGCAGAAGAAAAGAAGAAGGACTTAGTTTTAGGGTCGAGGAGATTTGAAAGACTCACAACTTCAGTACAAAAGTAAAAAAAAAAAATAATCACAGTTTGCATTATTCACTTTAACTCTTTAAAATGGGCTTTTGAGAGTCTTCATATAAATATCTCTTGTGGAACAAATATATGTCATGATGTTGTTAAAGCCAGAGGAGGAAACTATGAAGAAAGAAAAACTTTCTAATGATAATTATAGTAAAATGTCTCCTGATAAGTTACAAAATAAACCAATGAAACTATGATATTTTATGTACAGATTTGATGTTGCTTCCAAACTTTTGTTCTGTAGATTATTCCAGCTATAGAATTATACATTAGCGACATAAACTTTCCACTTTTCACTGATATCGATACTTTCAGACTTGTGTATATGGAAATTATGACTTTTACAATGAACACAGGTGAATGTAATTTTGAATTTTGTATTCTATACCTTTGTATAGGAATTAAACAAACAAATGCCAAATATCAGATTTATCTTTAATCTCAACAGTTACAGAGAATATGAGCAAATCACATTAAAAAAACAAACAAACAAAAGAAATGAAAATAAGATCAGTGTCTCTGACTTGGATCTAATTCTTTTTGGAGCAGGCAGAGTGGTCTTCAGACAACAAAGGTTACAGATTCATAAAAGTGTTAATATTTCTTGTGTATCGATATTTTGATGTGAAAAAAAAACACAGTATCTTGTTAGCTGAACAGTTAATCTTAATATTAATATCATTGGTGTATGTTTAACCTTTTATGGGGCAAAGAACCGTATCTGGTAACTTCATCACATTTTGAACAGTTTAGAAACAGTAAATCAGTTTAAATTAAATGAATTTAAAATTTCTTCAATTTTCTCTCAACTAGGGTTGAGTTTTATTATTTCTGAGTATTTCAATGAGCGCACTGTAAAGGGTTAAGTGGTATTTGAGTTGATGAAATGACCTTTCGCATACATCTGGAGCAGAGAGGATGCAGCACTACAACTCTGAGGGAAGATTAGATTAGTGACTCAGTGCTGGTGTGTCTGGACATAACTCACACTGGAGGAGACTCATCAGATTCCTTCAAGGTGCAGTGGCTTGAGCAATCTAAGCTACGGCAACAGCTACTAATTCAAATCAAATTAAACCTCGGGTCAAGAATGGTGGAGGTATATGCACATTAATTCAATAAATGAATGAATGAATGGAGGCTTTATTTAGAACATGAGAAACACACACAAAACAACAACAAATCAAAATAGTCAAAACAATAAAAAAGTGTTAATATAACATGTGTGAAAGGAAAGTAGGAAGAAGGATTTGTTTATTTAATTCGGCCACTTCTCATTTCTCTGTAATTAATAATGTAAATATTTGAATGTATTTACCAACACTTCATGATTATACATATTTACAGACTAAAGACAATAAAAAAAGTAAATAAGCAAGTGCATAAAAGGGGTTCATTTGATAAATACAGAGCAGACTTTGTCCCCTCTGTGTCCTCCTTTGGTCAAATCGTGTAGGGGTCAGTGAATATAGTCTCATCAGTCAGAGTCAACTTTTTAAAATAACACTCATGCTGTCCATATTAGTATGTTCTCTAAAATATGAGTTTTCCTCGTCCATTCTTCCCAGAACAGTCTGTTGAAATGTGCTAACTGGTGTTTACAGGCTATAGTGTTATAAATATAGATATTTTGCCTCCAGTTAAGCCCCGCCCCTCAAAATATGTCACACTGTTTACTACAATAACCAGTTCATAAAGAATCTAACACTCTGGGAAAAGTGCAAAGGTCGGTATATGAAATAATTTCATCATTTCATCGTGTGATTAAAAGAGGAAATCTCTCATTTACCAAAGGTTTCAAGTGATTAACGAGACACAGTTAAAGTCCTGTTACCTTTAATTACCAGCGTCGTGTCTAGGGAACCGTGTATCACCAGCATTGAGACTGGTCAAAACTAAACGGACAGTAAATGCAGCCAAACACATCAAAGTCCTTGAAGGAAACCTTCTCTAGAGTTCACTGAGTTGAGAAAGAGCTGATGGATTATCTTTATCTGTTTATCGTTCCTCTGGGTGGTTTATGGGACGGCAGCAGCTTTTTGGACCAATCAGAGCTCTGGACACGAGTTGTGTTTGAGTAAATGCTGCATGATGCAATATGTCATTTTCTTCTGATTTCACTGATAAAAGTCATTATAGGATTCAACCAACACACTTCTTCTTTTTTTTTTAACTGTGTGCCAACTTTGATTACTAGAGAACAAAACCACTTAGAGAGATTCTGACTTTTGTGACAGAAACTTCAGAGTCTTCACTTTCAAAAGAGACCGAGACCATGAATGAGCTCCAAAGTGTTTATGAACAGCATTCAGTTTACTTTGAGTCTGTCCCAAATAGGAGTTTTTTTTGCAAAAAGGCTGGAATGATAAAAGTTTAACATGGCAGCAAACCAAAGTAAAGCAAGTTAACAGACAGTTTGCTGTTTCCGGTGTTGAGAAGTTTGAGTTAACCCTCGTTTTTCTGGTGTGTATCACGTCATTAACACTAATCAGATCATTGTCACTGACTTTCAGCCTTTGTTTCCATCTACGCTGAGAATCCAGATAGAATGAATATAATAAATTAACCATCGACCAAATCATCAGCACGATTCAGGAGAGGTCAGTTCTGGTTAACACACACCTGACATGCCGCCTTTTGATGAAAGATCAGAACAAAAAGATCTTTAATTGCAAACCACATCAGAACGATGCTGAGCTTTCTCTGTTCAGGAATCTATCAATGCACAACTCAAAGCTAAAAAAACTGCTTTCTTCCCTAACGAGAGGCCTGTGTCATCCCGGGTGCAGCTGAGGGCGAGGCTGCCGGCACCAGAGTGAGTGGGTGGGTTTGGAGGAGCTCTTTAGTTTTTCCTGTGGGACGCGGAGCTTCAAGGAGCTTTGCCTCCATCAAAACAAAGTGACATGTTTTATCACATTCACCGTTGAAAAGCTATTAAAAAGCAGGAGATTAGAGCAGCGACTGAGCCCACGTAAGTTGACTGATGAATCCCACTAACTTTTGCTGAAGTACACATTTGTTCCCTATTTGTTGTAATCGTTCTGGTGTTGCAGCAATGTCTCTGTGATGACTGTGGTGCTGATAGCCCACAATCATGTACAGTACTGTGCAAAGGTTTCAGGCAGGTGTGAAAAAAGGCTAAGAACATGTTAATAGTGTATTTCCATCAATTAATAAAATGCAGTGAATGAACAGAAGAGGAATCTAAATCAAACTAATATCTGGTGTGACCTCCCTTTTCTTCTATTTACACACAGTTCTTGAAGGAACTTGGCTGGTAGGTTGATCCAAACATCTCAGAGAACTAAACACAGATCTTCCTCAGATCCTTCTGTCTCTTCATATAATGCCAGACTCACTCCATGATGCTGAGATCAGGGCTCTGTGGGGTTCATGCCATCACTTCCAGGACTTCTTCTTCTTCTTTCCTCTGAAGATAGTTCTAAATTACCTTGACTGGATGTTTGGGCTCTTTGTCCTGCTGCAGAACAAATATGGGGCCAATCATCCTCCTCCCTGATGGTGTTGATGGTGGATCAGTATGAACCTGTATCTCTCAGCATTGAGGACCATTAATCCTGATCAAACTCTCCAGGAGCCTCCACCATGCTTCACTGTTGCCTGCAGACACTCATTATTGTAGCTCTCTCCAGCCTTCGCTCAACAAACTGACAAATATTTCACATGTTGATTCATCAGTCCAGATGTTTCTGAGCCCAGTTTCTTTGTTCTGGTTCATAGTTGAGTCTCTTGGTCTTGTTTCCATGTCAGAGGGATGGATTTTTAGCTGCAACTCTTCCATGAAGACCACTTGTGTCCAGACTTCTCCAGACAGTAGATGATGAACCTGGGTCCCACTGGTTTCTGACAGTTCTGAGCTGATGTCTCTGCTGGACGTTTTCTGATTTAAAAGGGAAATAATCTTGATGTGTTTTTCATCTGCTGCTCTAAGTTTCCTTGGTCGACCACTGGGTCTAAGATGCTACTAAATCCCTGACTTAGTGAAAGTGCATCCTATAAGGATTGATGCTGGTTTGAAGGCAAAGGGTGGTAACACCGGATACTGATGTGACTTAGGTTTTTCTTTAGTTCGCTCAGACCACTGGGTCTCGGATGCAGTAAGGACTACCTACCTGCTCAGCAGTAGGACTATAAGCATCGTTTTGCAGGTCGGGATCTGTAAGGAAATACACCAGGACACCAAACTCCCGAGTACTGTTTGAGTTTTTGCAATGAAATTTCAACTAAATGGACTAGCCTGTCGCATCATTTTGAATTTTTCTCTTTCATTTCCATCAGTGTTGCATCCTTTCATTCCTAGATTCCTAGCACATTACCCAGTCCATACCAGTATAGACATAGCGTGATCTATTTCCCACTGAGATCTGATGTGTTTACAAAGTGTTACTTTAATTTAAGCAGTGTATTATTAAGTCCTCTTATGTATTTGCAACTTTCTTTTTTTTTTCTCATTCCAGTTCAATAGATTGCTCGTTCTGCAGTCACTGCTGCAACTATAACATCCAATATATTCTTATAACATTCCTCGAAACGGCCATAAAGCAGTTTGAAGATCTGACTCCACATATATCTTGGATACTAAGGGGGAAAAATATATTCAAAAGAGATTAGAAGGCAGCATAATATTATCAGTGGACAGAGGTAGCAGATGGCTGATTGCACTCATGCGAGAACAAGGCCGACCCTGGTTCAAGTCTAACATGATCCATCATTAAATAGTGCCAGGAACAAACAGCACTTGATGTTGTCATTGTGGCAGAGCATTATGATGACGGACACTCATTCAGTGGAGCTCACCTTTCTGACTGGGACTGAAATGCCACTTTTAATTCAGACCAAATTCTGAGTTTTCTTTTTATTTTAGTGAGTATATGGTTTAGTTCTCCTTAGTTTTCAGTTTAATAGGCAATGGTTAACATCAAATTAGAAGAAACCAAGATATTCTGATAAAAAGAAAGATGACTTGTGCATGAAATCAGCTGCAGCCGGGAGTTATTTTTCAACAAATGATGGAAAGAAGAAGAACAAACTGAGACGCTGTGTTCAGTTAGTCCTGTTGTGATGCCTCCATTTAATCAGAGCAAACCAACGTCTGTCTTATTAGTGTGATTTACGCAGCCTTTATACAGTGTAATTGTGAATGTGCTGTTACATGCTCTCTTTTAATCGAACTCTTAGACGATAATCGAATACAGCGAAAGTCAGAGCATCTGGCTGGTGCTGGACTATGAGCTTTACTGACATCTTGTATTTTCCTTGGCCTCATGCTGTGTTTGGTAGAAGAAGGGAGTTGTGAGGGAGTGTGATTACTTAGACTTGGACAGACTTTAATGATCCACGAGGGAAATGACTCGGTCACAGTAGCTTAGTTGCACATAAAAGAAACACTCTTAAAAAGCACAAGCAAAAAGAAAGATAAAATAAAATATTTTGCACAGCAACAGTAACATGGATTGTGTCTGCGTTTCCTTATCCACTGAGGGAGGATTGGATGTAAACTCCAACACACAGGAGTGTGTCCCCACCCGTCCTCAGAGTCCTGAAGCTGCACTGTGGTCCACATGCACCCAGGTCTCCTCAAAACAAGACAAGACACTCTGGGTCCCAACAAGTCCGTCCATTTTGCTGCCAAAGACAAGTTATGTGCAGAATACGGTCACAAAATTGGAACAATTAATGAATAAATAAATGGATTTAAAGAGCAGGCTGTTTCTGTTGTTGGCTGCTGATAAGATCGAATTTAAAACTTTGTTGTTGTTTTTTTGGTTTTGTTTCTTGGTGAAATGTGTTATAGGTACTTCTCCGTATACAAGGGAGTACCTCCACCTCTTTAAGAGAAAACCAGATATTTGTGGCTGGTGGGAAGTGAAGTTACATAAGAGGAGACACCGTCTAGGAGTTTGGCCTTTTCCTATTTTTGTGCAACCAGTTGTTACAGGAATATGGCTGAGTTAATTTTCATCTTCATGAGCATTTCTGCCAGACAATCGCATGACAAACTCTGTCTCTGTAAACAATATAAAAGTCATGTGCTTCTCCATTGTACCTGTTTGAGATCCTCCTCACCACTTCATGTGTTGACGTACATTCCTCTCCTATTGTTATTGCAATATACTCTAATACTTAAACTCTTCCAGTGTTGTGTGATTGTTATGTGTCCACAGTGCTACCTTTCAGATAATATCCACCACCCTGGTACTGATGACTGAGTAGCGATGATGTGAATAAACGACTGATGGTTGTTAGCTGCTGCTACCCGGTCATGTAGACATCGGTACCTGACTTTCTTTGTGTGGCCAAAGGAGTTGATTAAATGGCATCATTTAAACTCCAGATTATAAAGCTTTTACTTTACTGCAGAATTAACAACTGTATGTGGGTGAACTTTCATAGAACTCACTGGATTGAGATATGTCACAGATTTAATTGATTTATACTTAAGGCATCTGCAAAAGTGCATCTTATTGCACCACTGATTGAAAAGGAGCAGGAAGAAGAAAATCGTATAATACCTGCCCCTTTCTTCAGTATGAACACACAGACAGATGGTCTGTCTCACTCTAACTTACTAATGATGTGCTGGCTCAAATTAAAAAACTGATGCAACAATTTGCACGTATATTTTTAAGTTATTTCAACTTAGAGTTGAGCACATACCACAAGACTTTTCAACTCAATTACTTCAGTACAAGGAACGTGATTGGCTACTACAAGGTTATTTGAGTTAATTGTAATTAACTAGAACAACCTTATGATTAATCCCTGTATTTCCAATGACGACAATGCAAACTAATTAATATTACTTTGTAATCAACATAACAAAAACAATAACATTATTTAAACTCAAACAGACACACAATGGATCAGAATCTAGACACTATTCAGCAAGTGTTGGCTTTAAATAATGCATGTGGAGAACATGATTCACTTTGCTCAGGAACACCTGTGCATATCCCTCTTTTATTTTCCTAAGATAACAAACATTAATCTCCACAGCAGGATTATCCAAAAGCACACATGCATGTCTCAGCGAAAATCTCCTCCGTGATAATTAGATTAGTTCCATTAGTACAAATATTCCTCTGTGACTGACTCAAGTTATTTCGAGTGGTTTAATGACGGAGGATAACGTGGCTTCAGACTAATTCCTTCAAACTATTGGAAACGCAGCTTGTGCTGGATAATGTTTGACTATTTGAAGCTGCGGATGCTTTTTTTAATGACGTCTACCTGGCGCTGTGTAAGTTGACCTGCTAGTTAAACCCATCTGGCAACAAAAAAACTCATTAGCGTGCGACTGATGTGCCAAAATTCTGAACTACAAGAGAAGCTCCTTTATTCTTCTCGGCGGGTATAAATCATCCACTGTGATTCTGTCCACTCTCGTCTGATAGTTTGTGGGTTCAAGGGATATTTTTAGTTGCAGTCACAGGCTTTGATGATGTTTGCCTTCATCGTGGTCGGCTTATTATCCACAGGACAGGACATGCGGCACAACTTCATCAAGTGTCTGAGGTGAAAATCTTTCCAGATCAATAAGGCAGGAGATTATTATTCACCTCCGTGTTCTGCATGACTTTGATTTTCTATTTTATTTTCATTTCCTCTCCCAGTTCAGTTTGTGGTTTTGATCTCGGCCTGAGATTAAACACAAGTGTTTTGAGTTCATCAGTTTAAACATTTGGTGAAAATAAAGGAAATTTTGTAATTCACCAGTAATCTTTTTAATAATGATGGAGTAAAACTTAATCTATTCTTTTAGTCTGTGAAGTCTTTCAGCTCCCTCGTTTTTCTGTCTCGTCACGTTTTATCATTTGTCTCTCAGCATTTCTCATTAACCTCATTACATCTGGTTTTACTAATGCTTATACGCTAATGAGATGTTTGTAATTGTGCACAGGCAGTGTAGGGACTGGCTCCTTTGTGGGAGACTTGTGTGCATGCATGCGTGATCGATATATTTTCTGGCTGCACTGTAACAAACTAGATTTACCACTTTGCGGTTGTAAATCCAGCTCAAGTTTCCACGTCTGCCCAGAATCATATAGTCATTTGAAATAATTTAACAAAGTATTACACGTATTGTGACATCGTGATAGTGACAGCTTCATCATGATGCAATGATAAATAACTGTAAAGTTCAATATCAATAAAACCATTGTGGTAAAAGTATATGAATTCTTGAGTAATAGACCCCTTCATGTCTTACGTCACTGTGACTTCACAACGTCAGCTGGAGGCAAAACAGAGGTGAACACTGTCAACTATGAAAATGACGTCAAAACCGTAAAAATTAAAAACACTAACTTGAACTTTGATCCCGGCCACTGCCAGTCATGAACAACTTGGTTTGGCTTTCGCAGTTAAAAGAAATGATTGGATGTCTCATCCAATCTAACCATCTAACCCCTAATCAATAACACATATACTTCATATCAGGTCAGATTATTATGTAATGCAGTATCAGTTTCAGCCTGGATAAGATTATGGCTTAGAATAAACTGTGACTGAAATTGAGTTAATCATTATTTGGGGGAGTGTTGTTAATGCTAATGCTAAACGCTAGCTAACGCCATGTGTTTCAGGGGTTTCCAAACAGAAGTTACTTTACTACGTTACCCTTTACTGGAAAGTACTGAAATATTGTACTCAAGGTACCACTACTAGGATGAAAATTTACTAAAGTACACATAAAAGTACTGGTCAAAAAAGGTACTTAAGTAAAAGTCCAAAGTAGCTTGTTTAAAATGTACTCAGAGTAAAAGTTACTTTTTTAAACAGGGTCCAGAGTTCTTTCTTCTGAAGTTTAAAAGGTTTAAAAAGGACTTCAGGATACACATATGAACTGGTTTTATTTAAACCTTTGACTGTTTGACAAATACCAACATATCAAATGAAGGACATGGCAGCAGCTATATAAAAAAATGACCAGGCTACATCACAGTTCTACTCTTTGAACTTCCTAAGTGAGTGGAATCGTTCAACTTTAATGGTAATTTCTTTGTAGAAGAGACTTCACCTGACAAAGGCAGCCCCTCTGTGTTCATAGAATTTTGTTAAGTTAATTATTTGGGAGATTGCTGTTACATATTAATGCTAACGCTAACTGCTAGCTAACACAACATTAGTTGTATGTTTCAGGGGTGTCCAAGCAAAAGTTGCATTTACTACGTTACTTCACTTGATAAAGTCAGACCAGACTTCGGAGTCAACTTTTTAAACTAACACTCAGTCTCAGGGAGTGAGTGTATTAGTATATTCTCTAAAATATATGTTTTCCTTCCAATTGAAATATACTGATCACCCTTCACAGGCTATAGCATTTGAGATGTTTTGCCTCCAGCTAAGCCCCGCCCCTAAAAAAACATCACATTGTTTACAAACCATGAAGGGTCTTTAGGCCAAACGGTTACAGGACTATAAAGTATATTAATGTTAGGCAACATCTTCATTTCCAAATAAAAAAAATACTGATATTCTTTGTTTATAGAAGTAATAAATATATTTCAGTGGTTCATGTTGCAGTGAATCTCACACAGACTAAAGATGAAATCAGTTGCATAACTGTTCAACGAATAAGTGAAGAAACTCATTCTTTGACTCCTCTTATCATGCAGATCTTCACCACTCACCATCTGCTCCGTCATTAATACTTCGGCATTTTTTTGACAGATTACTGTTTAAATCAATATGTAATCAAGACTTTCTCTTACGGCTGTTCAGGCCTCCAGCAAGACTGAGTCCTCAGTCCTCAGTCAGACAGTGTCTATAAATACTGGAGGGAATATTTCACTTCTCTTGATTATTCAGTTCTGGTCCATGAAGCCATTTCCACTCATGGAAATGAGGGGCATCAGTGACGTGGAGATCCGGTCTATTTGCAGAAACCCTGAGTTATGAGATAAATTTTGTATTTATGAAAGTTTTATGCAGCCTATAAAAATGCAGGTGTGTGTGGTATTTCTGGAAGCAAAAAGAAAAAGCCAAGTGAAAGAGTGAAAGTGGGAGTTCTGAGAGTGATGTTTTCTCCGCCTGCGCTGTTGAATATTTATTTGACTACGGAGCATCATCGTCTGGCTTTCATCCAGGCGCCTCAGTGGTAGATTTACCTGTTCTGAGTCCGTCTCCTCAGTCTGGACAGCCTGATTCCTGGAGGGCGTAGAAAGAACGCTAAATGAACGCTAAATGAACACTAAATGTATCTTAAAAGTGGGAAAATAGACGACTTGATTCCTCAACATCAGTCATCGGCATATTACCTAGACCAGGGTGATGTCCAGACGACACAACAGTTACTCAAAATTATGATTTAAAAAGTTTAGTTAACATAGTTTAACAGCCGTTCAGCTCTTAGACATGTCATCAATTAGTATTCAGTGCTTGCAACTATTTATTAATCCCTTTGTGACTGGACAAACAGGACCACATGGGGAATAATGGTGTCATGCAGAGCTCTTCTTTGCAGGGTGTTCGTCTAATTAAGTCATTTGTCTAATTGAGCTACTGTTCATTAACTTTTAATAATCAACTGCATTTCCTGCAATGTCTGTGATTATTAATTATCTATTTAATTGTGTAAACTAAACTGTTTAAATCATTTCCTGTATGTTTAACCCTTAACAGGGCACTCGTTGAAATACTTGGTGTTATGTTGGGACATAAGACGACCTTTTATTTTTACTTTTGTAGCATTTTTAATTTTAATGGAGGAAATCAAGATGAATTTACTTTATATGGTTGCATTGTTCAAAGTTTTTGCATGATGCTGTTCATACAAACTTAACATATGGCAGGATAATCAAAAATTAAAAAATGGAGCAAAAAGCATGGCAGGGAAACAAACAGATGGAGACATGAACACAAACATGAAGCCAAAACCCAAGAAAACTCAAACTATGAGGACTAAAACAACATGACGGGGAACAAAGGGAAAGGCAGAGCTGTATATACACACAGGGGCAGCGGGATGATGAGACACAGGTGAAACAAGTCAGGGAAATCACACAGGGAGAAACCAATAAGCAATCAAGGGACAACATGAGGAAGCACAACAGACAGGAAACCAAGAAACTTAACAAAATATCACAGGAAACTCAAAACATGATCAAGAATAAGAGACACAGAACCACGACTCAAACTATGAGGTCCCTACTGTTTCAGTGGACATACGCCACTCATTTCTAAATAATGCTCTTATTGTGAAACATCTGCAGGAAGGCGTCATCTTGCATGTTCAGGGTCCACAAAAAGGTTGACAACCACTGGTTTAGAAAACATTAGAACACTTTTTCATGCAGAGGTGGACCTTGTAGATCACGTTAGACCCTGATTAGACCTGAGAAACTTTCCTTGATCTTCTCTGAACGTCTGAATGAAAACCACATGATAATAAACCTCACTGAGAGGAACAGGGACGCAGTTTAAAAATCTGCTGCAGTTACCAGAAAATAGTTAAAACTGTGCGTTTATCAGCAGTTCAACAGTAGCTGCGCATACAGACTTCAGTTTAACTTACCCTGCAGCGCTGTAGCACTTTCCAGTTGTGTTTTTATGTGTTGGTTTTATGTACTGCTTTATGGTTTTGTTGTAAAAGCTCTTTCCTTTCGCATATTGTAAAGGGCTATGCAAATAAAATGTGACTGATAACTAAGCATATAGGCACAAGCCTTCAGCAACATTGTTCCTGTTACGTTCCTCTTTAGAAAAGAAAACCGTAACACTGACAATCAGTAAAACAACAACCCACGGTGCATGTGTGGCAAGAGAAGAGCATTTATTTACAAGTTATTTACAAACAGTGAAGGAACTTTCTGATATGAAAAACAAAAGAAACAAAATGTTTGCCTATCTTCTCTACAACTGGGCTTAAGTAAACCTTACATTGGTGCATCAACCCATTAACTAGTGAGTAACAGTGCAAAGTGTGCAGGTTTCCCCGGTCTTACCTGGGCTCTACCTTCCCACCACAAACCTTTAGGGTGTAGAAGTCAAACAAGAGCAGAGTCCAACAAGCAGGAGGTTCACAGGTGGCGGCCGATCTTCCAACATCCACCTGCAGGAAACGAGGGAGGAGGAGAGAGACACACACAAACAAACCTTCCACTCTTGACACGTAGCCGAGTGAAGTCGACTGACTACCTCAATGTACTGAATGAGCAGGTTATTCCATCCATGGATCTTCTCTGATACGATTCATGGGGCTCAGATAGTGAAAGAGTTCAGAGTCCAGACCTGAACCCCAGCGAGAATCTGGAGAAGACTTTGATCAGTGGTCAGAATCTGACATCATCAATACAAGATCTTGGAGAAAAATTAATGCAACACTGGCTGAAAATACCAATGAAGCTGCATTAATGATTTTGGCTTTGAAGAAACAGGAAATGCTTGAAATACGCTCCTTAAGGGCGAAAGCTTGACGTGGACAGCCTGTCCAGAAATGTTTCATAATAATCTTCTGCTAAAAATGAATGAATGAATGAATGAATGAATGAAATCTTCATTTTCAGTAGTAGCCTTAATGACAAATACACAGTGTTTCCTGGAGCTTCTTTGCTCTGATCGTACAAGGCAAACATGTTTATGCAATGATATAGCAAACACAACTGCTATGAGAATGACTTTCTTATAGCCAGTGAAACATATAGAAGAGTGAACAAGAAACAACACTGATATTATTCATGTACATGTAGAACATACACACTATTTTCCCACTGTTTTTCCCCATGTGACAACATTACAGAGGCTGAGGACGCATTGCATCCTGAGAAAAGTTGCACAAATAGACAAAGTTTCTGCAGCGTTTCTGTTTTCGGTTCTGTTGTTCGAGTATTTGTATCTGTTGTCAAATCTTCATTTGCTTGTATTTTGTATATTTGCATTCCTTACCTCAAGCTGCAGTGCTTCGAGTGGTTGCGTGTAAACGCCCCGTATTACATGAGACAAACTGGATGCTGATGCGCTAATGAAAGACGCAACCCAGCGCGTGTTGTTGGTAAATCAGTTACGTTTTTTGCACATTTCTATACACACAAACCTTTAGTAGATCTGGTTCTCTGCAGAGAGTTATATTTTGCTCATGGCAGGAAGACGATGAGCGTGTTTGAATCCAGGGACGTCACTGATGAGGCTGTCAGCTCACTGCAGTTCATGAGGAAGATCTATTCAACTGCACAATAATAATAATAATAATAATAATAATAATAATAATAATAATAATAATAATAATAATGACGATGATGATGGATCTACAGCACGTGGGCTCTAGAGCACAAACACTCACACTTTCACTACTTCTGCTGCATATAAACTTCTCCGAGGGGTCGTTACTGATCTGCTGACTCAGCTGTAATTTTCCAGACGGACGCTCAGAGTCGTGGTCAACGAGCCGACGTGACAGGTAGAAGGGAAGGGAAAAAATCACCTTATACAGAGATGCTGCTGCTTCCTTCATGATCTGCTGTCTTGATTCGAGAGTGACCTCTCACAATACAGTCAGCTAATCCGTAAAGAGCTGCATCATTCCTCTAAGTAATGACTTTTGTAACAATGTTTTTCAAACCTCAGAACAAACTCACACAATGCGTCACCTCTCTGAGGTTTACAAGAACTGGATCAGTGCCGTGTGTGGTTCAGGTACTGCATTAATTCGGACTATTATTATCAGTTATAAAGATGTCAGGATAATGGATGGCACGTGTTCCTGAACTGACCTTCAGTTCAGAGTTTTAAAAGCAGCTTAAGAACTTAAAGGACCTGCTCAGGATGTTACCAGCAAATGATCATTGTTTCAAGCTGAAACAATGAATCGAGTTACAAAGAGAAAATTAATCTACAACCTCCCTAAAGTTCCCGTTCACTTATCAAACGAAAAAATGTTCTAACAAAAACATTTGCACATTGTCATTCTAAGTCAATTATTTCTGAGTTTTCAGAGTGTTAAAAAGGAAACAACTAGCAATTAAAAGTAAGACTCGGAGCCCCAGAGATTCAGAATCAAATTATACCCGACACCCCAGGGGCCATTCGAGAGCCCCTCCTCCTCAGAAGCTGCATTTATGCAGAGTTTTACAAATCCACATCCTCCTGTTGTGTCCACGGCAACAAATATATACCAACTGGAAATGCAGCTCGGTTTGAATCCACCGGGCGACTGGGTTCTGTCCGGCCTCCTCCCACCCTCCAAAGACGCGCTCGTCAGGTTAATAGTTGATTATAAACCGGTCGTAGGTGTGAATGTGAATAGTTGATAAACTCGAGACGTGTCCAGGGTCTCGTCCAATGACACCGGGGATAAACTCCACCAAAATCCTAAAATCCTGTGTAACGTTTTTAGCATCAGCTGCATAGACGGGGTGCAACCCTGAAATAAGGATTTGAATTAGTGATGTTTGATACCTTTGATTTCCTTTCCGATCCGATACTGAGTAAAATTCAGGCTGTTATCGGCGATACTGGTCCGATACTTTTTGTAAATACACACTAATGTGTCTGATAAACCTAAAAAAAGTAGTGTATTTCAAATTATAGCTACATAAAGAATCAGTCATTTATTTATTTGTTTTAAACTCATTTACGATTTAGCTGAGCTAATATAACAAAAGAAAAAACAGAGACACCATCATACAAAATATGTGAAAATGTTGTTTCAAACACTAAAAAAATCATTTACAAAGAAATAAAATTAAAAAACAACAACAACGTAATAAGCGGCAAAATAATGATAAAAATAAAATAAAATAAAATAAAATAAAATAAAATAAAATAAAAAAGCTGTTGGCCAACACTGACGTTCACGTTCCATTTTAGATACATAAAACAAAACAAAAAATAAATGTTCGTAGACCTTTTTCCACAACTACACAATCAAACTAACATATTTCATTATATTTCCTTAACATACCGGCTTTAATTGTTCATTTAAATGTTAAATTTTGACTTGGATTCTTTGGTTTCTTTGTTCATATTGTTCCATAAACTAATTCCTTTTGTTTAGCTTCTTTCCACTGTGTTCCTGTTAATGACTGAAGTATCAAAAGTATCGATATTTTTTTATTTTGAGAATCGGTTTAAGAGCGTAAAGACCTGGTATCGGATGCATTGTTATTTCAGTATCGATCCGTACGTCACTAATTTGTGTATCTTAACCATCTGTCGTCCTCATTAACGAGCTCTAAGGCCATTTATTGTTTGCAGAAGTGAAAAGATAATTTCATTCAGGTTTCACTGTGCAGTGAGTCTGTTGACTGTCTGTAAATCACTGACTATAAATATATATATATATAAATAAAAAATAGAAAACAGATTGAGGGTTAGCCCTCAGTCGTGGTGCCAGCTTATGTGAACTTTTAAAATGCCAGCACTGAAATGCATCATCCTCCCACATCATATTTATGACACATGTTCAAAAGTGAAGCGCCTTCAATTAAAGCTTCCTCGTTTGTTAGTCACTGACATTTTTAAATGCTCGAATACAATGTGTTGATGTGTCACAATTCCAGCGTCACTCGTGGTTTGATGTAAGAGGATGTGAATGATTTAACATCTAGAAGTTCTTCTAAAATAAAATGCTCACTAACAGTTTAAGGCTCAACTACGGCTGTAAATGCCTTAAAATCCATGAAAGCAACCAGCGTATTTAATGAAAATGTTTATTTGGACTCTAAAAAGCCTGATACAGTACGAAGTCTCCATGGTACTGAATATTTGTGATCACTCATCGTCCTCCTTTAAATGCTACAGTATTAGCATGGCAGTATTGTAAGGCTAAAGCTCTTAGCGTTAGCATCTTTTACTTAGCTGCATTTATCTGAACTGAAATGAAACTGAAACTAACTGAAACTGAGGTTAATCCACTGTTTTTCCAAATAAGGGGGTCCTCTAATACAAAGCCACTGGAGCTGTGTTGTATAAAGTAGCTAAAGGTCACACTTTAGTGTAAGTGAAGTATTTCCTAGTGATAAAATCAGGTCCATGGAAATATCAGGATTTCTGGCCACATGTTAATATTCGTGGACCATTTGTTGTTTGGTAGTTCGTATGGATCATTGTCAGTTCTCTTTAATTTAATCTGATAATCCACATTTTTCCTGGTCTCACTGTATTTACTGCTACATTTCACCATGTTCTTGCCACTCATGTAGCAGCAGTAAAGTCAATGCATACCCTCTATTTTCCATTATAGGACGAGATGCTGTTAATCTCAGGCCTTAGAATAAAGCCGGAGTTGTCACTTATCGACCAAATTGCTCCTTGAGCGATAAACCCAGCCCTGCTGATCAAGTATTTGTATTTTGGAAAAGGTCACATGATAGGAGATTACATTTTGACACAAATAGGCCCATTCATTTATCGTAGAATCTTTAATTATCTTCAAACCTCCGGGGAAAAATGAATCGGCTCCTCCAAAGTCGTATTTATCCTGAAAACAGCCTGACGCCTCCATTGTCTGCGCTCACTCATTCCTCTTCTGTTTCTCTGACATTTGTATTCCATTGTTGTTACTTTTCCTATTTCATCCTCCTCACGACTCGTTTTCGTCTCAGTTTTCACACACGAGCTCCGTCTTTGTGCTTTCGCACAGAATCTCTTTCTTTTCCTTGTCCTCAAACTTCCATTAGACTCGTTCACTCCGAGTTATCATCAGTGACGATTTACCGCATTGTATTTGAGTCAGCATGGTACAGCCAGTCTTAATAAACCGCACTCTGTATCTGGCCTATATCTGGCCTCACATATAACACATCTATCCTACATTCTGCAGACACACAAGGGTCAAGTTCTGCCTTTGTTGCATTAGGGATAAAAATACAGACCCTGTGATACTTTAAGAAAGACAAATTGCATGATTTAGTTTTGCTTTTCCATTAGGTTTGTGTTCTACCTCTTGTTTGCACTGATTAAAAGCCATTTGGCTAAAATAAACAAAACAAAAAGCTTGTGATGAAGCGTTCAGTGACCCTGCCAGGCAACAGCATGCATTGCTCTTGGGTTTATCTTTCCTAACAGCTAGAAGACTTAAGTCACATCGGCAGACAGATGGACGAGCCTCTAGCCCCATGGAGATGTTGTGTTTGGACATGTCAGGACCTGCACTGTGGCTTCAGTATAACGTGGAACATAATTGGAGCATGTGCAGAGAAAACAAGACACGTGTGTGAGCTGAACAGTCAAAAAAAGCAGGCACATTAGCAGAATATTCTCTATGTGTCACCACTTTAATATTAGGAAGGTGGTCATAATGTTATGCCTAATCGGCATAAATGTCTAAATGTGCAAATAAATCTATTACTTGCAAAGACGTTTTACTCAAAACCAAAAATGTCATGGCATTGTGGTTGACAGGAGTGTCAGTACGTAATTAGCTGTAAATCTATTCCTAGTTACAGCTGTGGATGCATCAAAAACAAATCTGCCACCTGTCTTCAATTCATTTGGTTCATAAAATGTGGAAGATCTAATTGTACTAATTAAAAATAACTAAGCACACGTCTAAAAATAAATAGATAAAATGTGTGTAAAAAAAACTAAACTTATTGTAATCGGATAATTTGGCTCCATGTAAACCCACCTAGTATAAATCTCTATTTCCAACTGAATAGATGAACCTACATTTATCCCCTCATGTATCACCAAATCAGTACATTGCTAGTAATTATATTTTATAGAATGATTCTTGAAAAAACAACTACACTTTTTTCTCCTTTCTCACATTACATTGAGATAAATATCCTCCTCCTCCTCTGCAGCCTTGGACGCTCTGTTTTGAATAAACGTGTTTATATTTGTGTTCCTCAGCAGGAAGCGTCGTCTCAAGTCAGGTCATTTTGTGAATGCAGAAAGTCTGTTTGGTCCCAGTGTAATCCCATTAAAAACACTGCAGGGAAACGGATAAACACCAGATTAGAGAAAAGAGGTTCTCTGTTTGTCCCTGCACCAAATAAGAGCACGGGCTGGTTTAATGGTAGTAATCACATTCAGATCCTTTGCAGAGGTAATATTACTGTGAACAAAAAGTCTATAGAACAAACTATGTTCTCCAAATGTCACTTAGTGTGTAAAAAATGATGAAGTACAGCTGTGACTGTACTGATGCATTATGGTTGTGTCATTGCACCATTTATTGTTGCTGCTGTATAATAGATCAATCTGATATTTTTTACACATTTTAAACAAAAAATAAATAAATGATAATAAAAGTAGTGTCTGATTAATTTCCTGTCAATCAACTAACCAATGTGTCGATTAATCAGCACTACTGAGCAGTTTTTATGCAGAAACCTTCAATTTATGTAAATAATTTGTGTCTAAAGCTGTTGAGTGAATAGTAAAACCTACAGTGTTTTCCTGAATGAATGTGTTTAGATGCTACTCGGTAAGATCCTGTGTCCTAGAGGTCAGTGCCACATGTTTCCCTTTGATGGATCCGTCCTAACTAATGTGTAATCAGGCTGCGTGGGTTGTGTTACTCACACACTCAGTCTTGGATGCCGTTCGTGTTAAAGGGTTCTAACAGTTTGGGAGAAAAACACAACAAGGAAACCAACTAAATGGAACCAGATGAGTCAGAAAAACTCAATAAATGAACACGTATAGAAGAATGTGTTCACAGTAAAGGACTTTTTGGGAAATATACATTCATTTTCTTGCTGAGAAGTTGCAGCGCTGATTGGTTTCCTAATTTCTTCCTCTGTTAGATGTGATAACTGGCTATTGTTACGACATAAAGACTGGAAATGGAGAAGGCTTTTTAATCCATGCACCTTAAAATACAGAAGACCTTCCTCATGGGACAATTTACCTGCATCTTTAAAAGCAATATCCCCGCCATCATTATTTAAAAAACTATAGAAGATGTCACTCTCCAGTAAAGATTTCTAGCTTTTTAATTCATCTTTTAACATCTACATATTACATTTATGTTTTGCTAAATTCTGACCTTTTCAGCTTAAATCGAGACTCATCAGACCAGGCAACGTTTTTCTTCTATTGTCCAGTGTTGTTGAGCCTGTGTGAACTGTCTCAGTTTCCTGTTCTTAGCTGACAGGAGTGGCCCCTGGTGTGGTCTTCTGCTGCTGTAGCCCATCTTCTTCAAGGTTGGACGTGTTGTGTGTTCAGAGATGTTATTCTGCATTCCTTGGTTGGAACCAGTGGTTATTTGAGTTACTGTTGCCTTTCTATCATCTCCAACCACTCTGACCATTCTCCTCTGACCTCTCACATCAACAACTGCTGCTCACTGGATATTTTCTCTTTTTCGGATCATTCTCTGTTAAACCCTAGAGATGGTTGTGAGTTAAAATCCCAGTAGATCAGCAGTTTTTCTGAAGTACTCAGACCAACAACCAGACCATGTTCAAAGTCACTTAAATCCTCTTTCTTCCTCATTCTGATGCTCAGTTTGAACTTTGTTGTCTTGATCTCCTCTACATGAATAAATGAACTGAACTGCAGCCATGTGATTGGCTGATATTTGTGTTGACAATCAATTGAACAGGTGTACCTAATAAAGTGGCAAGTGAGTGTATAGCTGTGCTTTACCCTTTGTTACCTTGCTGCCTTTTTTTTTTAAAGTCAAGTCATATTTCTTGCATTGTGATTTTGTATTAACCTGCTTTCTGCAGCGCTTCCAGTTCCTTTTCATTAAACATAATTTTGCTTCACATAGAAGTATTATTTCAAAAGCCTTTCTTGGCTTCCATCTCTCCTGCACAACATTTTAAAATATTTTCTTAAATGTGCAAATGAATAAATCAAATCAAGACAGAGAAATGACTCCTTGTTCTGTTTAGAAGTTTGTTTATCAGGTGCTACTGTGTTGGAGTCACTGCACCTCTGATTAAACTAACAGATATTACAATTCTTCCCCCGTTTTCAGTCTTTATGAAGCTTATGAAGCTTTTACCTTTGTCCCTTAAATAAACTTTTTTCATCCCATATTTTACATGTTTTTATTATCATTATTTTTGTATTTGTGTCTTTGCAATAAAGCTGCAATAAAGTTGTCCAAAACAAAGAATGCCTTTCAGAGTTTTATTATCACACTTGCAAGCAGGCACAGCTTTCAACAGACCAAGAGAACGCAATAAATTATTGTAATCATAAATTATTATAATTTAATATTCACATATGTTTACCACAGGATTGCACTTTTTCCTTATAGTCAAATACTTGCTTTTCATTTTCTTGTTTTTGTTTGTTTGTTTCTGGCTCTTCCCAGGTCTCATTGTGGGATCCTTGATGGTTTGCTGGCTTCCCAACCAGATCCGGCGTCTCATGATGGCCGCCGTGCCCAAGTCCCGCTGGACGATCACGTTCTTCCGGAGCTACGTCACCCTCCACCCCGTGGCCGACTCCTTCTTCTACCTGAGCTCCGTCATCAACCCGTTCCTCTACAACCTCTCGTCGAGGCAGTTCAGGGAGGTGTTTGTCCAGGTGCTGCGGTGCCGCCTCACCATCCAGCACATCAACAGGCGCACCTTGCAGCCGTCCAGACCCGCCTCTAAGCGCTCCCTGCAGCCCCTGCTTCTAAAGTCACTGCGCCGCAACAGGCCGAGTCAAAACACCGCCACACTAGAGAAACCACCCCCCACGTTTGCAACTTTCCAGCCTCAAAGTGACTCGGGCGTGGTTTTAGATGCCCACGTGTCCCTCGGCCCGAACGAAGATTCAGACTCGGGGTTCGTAATGAACAAAGATGAACCATCAGAGAGTGACATATAATAACTAAAGTGCTCCACAATTTAATGCTTTGCTTTATGAATGGGCGCTTGTGCTGTGCCATCAGAAACACGTATACACATATTCCTTACACACAGTAAACACAATACAAGTTCAGCAGACAGTGCCGTGCAGTAGAAAGCTCGACAGGCTGGGTGTCACTAACACGGACTATTTAACTTCAAAATGTCAAAGTGTTTTAAGTCATTAAACATTTTTGCGTCTACTTTGTTCTTTTGTTTTTGTGAAACATCATCAACCCATAATATGACCCCAGTGTTTCATCTCAGAGAGGAAAGTTTTATTTCAGCAGGATGTGTGTTTTATGTCTCTGTAGTGATTTATATATATATATATACACACATACAACCGGTCAAAAGTTTTAGAAACATCATCCTCCAGTTTCCTCTGGTATAGTTGGTCAGAGCTTCATCCTATATATGGAAAGCTTGAAAACATGGAGTGGACCATGGCCCAGTCTCTAGACTTTAACCCCATGGAGCTGGTTTCTGATGAACTGGACAGAAAAGTGAAAGTAAAGCTCCCGACAAGAGACACACATTTCTGGAAACTTTTGGGAAATTGGGAAGAAAAATATTCAATTTTAGAAAGAAAGAAGTCACATGTGTGTTCACATGTTAAATCAGCCAAAGATGGTTACTGTGATGAGTCCAAACTTATATACTGATTCCATGATATTTGGTCTATGCTTTCATTTCAGAGAAATGACCTGGATACATTTAAATAAAAAAGAAATACTGGAGTGATATAAAACTTTTGACCGGTAGTGTGCATGATGATAAATGTATCTTGGAAGTATTTCCCTCTCATAAACAAATAATAAACGTTAAAATATCTGTTGCGTTGCATTATTTAAAAGACACAACAACAACAAATGTCACTATAAACCAATACAATTTAAATATAAATCATTTATAGTTGGGATAGTTTTGGAACAGTGCATGGACTCCAGGTTATTGGGCTGCGTTCTCCTGTCCTCAGGAGTTGAGTGTCGACTAAATTCTACTAAAATTGGGTGAAAAATTGACCAAAAAGAGAATAAACATGTTGAAGTCTATCACCCTCAGTATTCAGAAGCCCTGATTGTATCACATATTATTACATTCTGGCCTCAACCATTATTTGAATGCTGTAATGAGATGTTTGAAAACAGATTTCAATGGTTGTTAGGGTTAGATGATGCTTTTTGGTGGTTAGTGCTGATGCCTCACAGCAAAAAGGTTCTGGGTTTGAATCCCATGTCCAACTGGGGCCTTTTTTGTCTGTGTGGTGGAGTTTGCATGTTCTCCCTGTGTCTGTGTGGGTTCTCTCCAGGTTCTCCAGCTTCCTCCCACCGTCCAAAGACACGCTCGTTAGGTTAATTGGTGACTAAGGTTAGTACTAAGAATATACACTTACTGTTACTCCTACATTTGCAATGAATGATAGCAAATGTAATAAATAAAAGGAAGGTATCTTTCGTCCAGATGTTTTTCACCACTCCTGACGCTGCCGCATGTTTGTGACGTGACGAGAACATTTTCCCATGCTGTGTAGGAGTCTGGGACTCGAGAGAACAAATACTGTATAAATCTTACTCACGTATGTACATTTAAAAGTATGTTTGCCTCGTCGTGTACAGTTCCAGTCTGTGCCGTGTCCACTGTCAGTAGAAGAGCGGTTTTCCACGGCCCACACATTGTTCGAAGGTTTGTCAGCAGAGGATGGAGGACGGCAGGAAGAGGATGAGGGGAAAGAACACGGGGAGGCGCGGTGTGTTCAGGGTCACGGCGGCTGAGGGCTGGGGACGTTTCTTCTGCCGCGGGCCGTTACACAGCGGTGTGTTGCAGCAGCTGATGCACACTGAGTTGAGCTTTCCGGTGCAGAACTGCTGGTATCCAGAAGAAGCGATGAGACAGGCTCCTGACGAGGCGCAGGACTTGCGGTAGTGAATCCCTGGAATAAAGTCAGACATGGATGCATTAGGATCGTAATGACTTGGAGGCTGCATGTGTCCGTCTGTGGGAATAAGGACAGAAACAGGTAAGTGAAAGTAATTGGGGACAAACATGATCTGCTCTTTCATCTTAGATCCCAACTTGAAAGGAAACAAATCTGCTAATGCTCCTAATGCAGCTACTATTACATTTCACTGTGCATCTCTGAAAGTCTCTGTGCCTTTAGAAGCATTTACTGACATTTTCTTGCTTTTTAACCGCTGAACTCTTTGAGAGAGGCACATTTTCCCCTTCCTTTCAGTCCGTAATGCTAACCAGCGAACCACCGAGTGAAACCTGTGAAACAGGGAGCTGTAAACCATGCTGTTAGACCAGCAGATTAGAAACTTACATCCCGTAGTTTATCATTCAAACCAGACCATGCAAGGAAATACTGAGTCTGCTGCTACAGTCCAACCAGAAAGATTAACTCTGATTGGTACAGAAATGCTCAATAATTAACTTAACAACAATGTTCCTGTTGTCAGAGGTTGGGTAGATGAAGTCAGTGACCCTCAGATCGATAGATAGACACAAAAAACATGTGTTTTTTGTTTGTTTTTTTACAAATACTTATTTTGAACAAATGGTTTTTGTATTCGAGAACAAGACAAACATCCAGTCAAAAAGCTGGATATTTGTGCGTCTGCCTGGACTGAGTGACGTTCAGGAGTCAAGGTGAAAAGTCCACGTAACAAAGGAGACTCTGATTGGACCAAATACCACTCAACTGCATCATTATTTTTGTCAAATAGATTTTTTTTTAACTGGGTTGTGGAGGCAGCAAATAACTCCAGTTTGACCTGGAGATTATTCTGTTATTAGTATTAGTATTGAGACGTCTGCAGTCAGGTTCTCTCATGGTAGCATTTGTCTTTGCTAGCATTCGTTAGCCACTGCTGATGTCAGAGACTCCAGCTGTGCTCCTACCACAGAGTCCACCTTCTGTCCAGTTTGTGATCCAGATGTAGACCCAGGTTCTTATAGGTCTGAAACACCTCTACACACTCCCTGTTGATGGTTACAGGCTGCAGGTGAGGTCTGTACCTCTGGAAATCCACCACCACCTCCTTGGTTTTAGCTGTATTGATGAGAAGGTGGTTTTCTCTGCACCATGAGACAAAGTTGTTCACCACATTCTTGTCCTGTCCATCCCTAACTGCAGCGTCATCTGAAAACTTCTGCACAGGACATGACTCTGTGTTGTGCTTGAACTTCAGCTGCTGAACGTTGACGTTCAGTGGAATCAACCAGTTTCTTTCTCGTGTGGTGCAGGGTAGCCCTTCTTCTCCTTTCTCATTTACCTACGACCTGCACATCAGAAACACTGAGTTTTCTTCTGCAGTGAAATGTTGAAGTATTCACGCTTTTCAAAAGCAGAAATGAGTGTGAAGCCGAGCACAGCAGTTCACCACTACTGCCCCACCACAGATATTATAGCAAATTTGAAGTTTAGGATGGAGTCTATTACTGAAGGTAGAATTTTTATTTAGTCTCAGTTTCATGATGAGGACTAATTTTATTCTTTAAGCAATGCTTTGCCACCGCCTGCTGTTTACACTATGTGCTGGACAACTGGCTGCATGGATCCAGCTGATGTCAACACACAGTAATGAAGTTGTGGTGTCAGGCTCTGGAGTTTTGTCACGCTGTGAATTTGTCAGTTTCTAATTTCTGAAGCGTGCACAAATGAAAGCAGCATCAGCTCTTTGTCCTGAAGAGGATTGATTTGAAAATTTCCTCACTACAATAAAGACACAAGTCTCCTTTCACCAATGGGCTGTAATGCCAGTTATGGAATATCTCAAATCCATCCTGGAGTTTGTGGTTTGGTACCCACAGAATGTGGTTGCTCTGGTTTTATGCAGTCATTGAAATAAAACTCTGTACTTTCCACAACTGCCCTCAAGTAAAAAGTCACTGCAGTGTTCCCCATAGTGCTAGCATAGCATATCTACTGTCTAAATATGTGGGCTCTTTATTCTACTGGTTTATTTTTTACGAATGGAAACTGTAACAAGTAGATCTAAGTCCATGTGATTGTAAAACTATCTATATCTAATTGTCATACAACAGAACTTTGGTCTTCTTGTGTTTTGAACCTTGTTCTGTTATTATGATCTGAACCATAGACTGTATATAAATATGGATGCCATGTTCTCACTTCCTTCCTGGGCATCACCATTTAGTGTCAAATTACTAAAATGAAACGTATCCCAAAAGAAATTGGCTTGTGAACATGCATCAACATTACATTAACCACTTAAAATGACTGAAAACATCCTTGAAAAGTTTTTATTTTATGCATTTTAGTGTTTTAGTCCCGCCCACTTACATGAAGGAGGTGGAGCTTATGGCCTATACTGCAGCCTCCAGCCACCAGGGGGAGCTCTCCTTCTTTTGGCTTCACTTTAGAGGAGCTAAAGTCTACGTAGCTCAGTGAAATACCTTAGTATTTGTGCAATAGAGCATCATTAATGTCATTTAATTAATAATCTGTGCTCGTCTTTATGTCTGGTTTGAAAAAATCATTTACATAAGAACTCAAACTAACTCTAAGTTCAGGTCGGATGAGTCATAGATGAAATTTTCTGATGCAAACGTGACATTAAATGACGACATGTTGAGATAAATTACCAGTGTGTTTGCATTAAAATTAAACTTTCTCCACAATGATATGAGGACCTTCAAAGTTATTAAATAATTTAACATGATGACGGTTGGCAACAATGCTTCTAAGTGACCTGACACTGTCCAGCTCATTACACAACCGTTCGCTAATGATCCGCTTGTGTCGTGTTCCTTTTTTACTCATGTGTGAACCTTTTGATTATAGGATCATTTATAGAACCTTTCCACTCGTCAACACAAGGAGCCAAGAGCATTAATGATGGCTCGGTCCCGTTTAAGTGTCCATGTGCGCCAGGACATTTGTCGCCTTTAAATGGAGCTCGTGGGCGTGCGGTTACATCACAAGAATTTATCTACACAACATTTCAAGTGCTAACATGAGCTGTAAATCATGAGAGCCGCTGCTCTAGACAACTATCGCTGCCTAGAAGCTACAGTAGCGAAGAGTTTAGCAAGCTAACAACCATGCAGGGTATAAGAGAGTAGAATATATTTATAGCAACAAATGACATGAATATATGAGAAAATAAAACAGAAATGATATAAAATACATGCAATACAATACAAATATACAGCCCAAAATATGGACAGTCAATACAACCTTAAAATAAATAAATGAAAATAGCAGCAAAATCATTTTGCTTACATGTCCGAAAAAGTACGATTTAATTAACGCCCCTTCTCCAAAAATGATTGTTAGTTATTGGCCTCCCTCTCATTTAATATCACTACTTACTATTTAAATATTACAGAAGAGGACAAAAAAAAAAGAATCATGATATTAATCTGAGATTAATCACAGGATTCTGAAATTAGAATCAGAATTCTGAGAAAAAGTCTGAATTCTGAGATTAAAGTCAGAACTAAAGAAGAAAATCATTTGCTCTAACTAAATTTTTTAGTTTTCAGTGAAACGTAATCCTCTCCCTCATGTATATACACACATCCACTAATTTACTGCTGCATTACTGTGGAAGCTGGGGGAGTTTAAGAGAAGGAGACCTTCAGCTATGACCGTTTCATTTGCCGCAATCATATTTTTTCCATGTTTTGCTTTATATGCAGTTACTTAAACGCCGGCTGGAACATGTCAGTTTGTGAGATTACTACTTGGGGGTGTACGGGGGTGGAGGGGGGGGGGCTTTAACATTTGGCTGACATTTTGTTTCAGAGAAATTTCCTTATGAGTGCATGAACTTCAAACAACCCTTGTAACATCTCATCCTCCTCTCAGAGCAACAGATAAAGGCAAAGCAACACCCAGAAACCTGCAGGTTTGTTTAAAATGTGCATCCTCCCTTATGATCCTCCCAGAAGGTGTTGATTAGTCCATCGGAAACATGGTGTAAAATGTTGCAAAGCTCTGAAGAGAAATAACTGAACTCTGTGTTTATATCTCAAACTGAACAACACCAAGGAAAACTGTCTACTTTATATTAAATAACATCTCTTAATTTACAAAGCTTAAGAAAAATCTCTGATATTCACTTTATGGGAAATATTTGGTGTTTGTTTTAAATGTCCCAACAACCATTTAATGGGATTCATATCTGGGCTTTAACTAGAGCGTCTCATGAACCTCCATTTATTCTGTTTTCAGTCTTAGTAGATTTGCTGGTGCGTAATTTTGCTGCCATCGTTAAAGCAGCAAAACATCTCGAAACCTTGACGTTTCCATCGCCAGTAGATCTTACGTTGTTCTCCTGAGAAACTTTAGACCAAAACATTATTTGAAAAGGTCGATATAATCTTCAGCGTCTGATTAAAGACACACAGACAGTTGTTATATATCTATGTAATAGGATTTTTAAAGATTCTGTTAAATCACTATGAATTTCCGTCAGTGCATCACATTTATTGGTGTATTTAGTGAGTAGAGTAAAAGTAAGAAAAGCCAGTGTTAGCAGCTGAATAATCTGTTGTGTTATTTAGAAAAGCACCAATAACACGGGCAGTCAGTGGAAAACGAGCCACAGTAAAAGTGGGACGTGGAATCTGGCAGAGAATACAGATTTCACAGCTTTTTTCATCTCACATAATCTCACGGGCTGTTTATCAGCGTGTTAACCATCCACGATGCACACAAGCCGTTCAACGTCTCCTCCTCAGCCTCCTGCTCATTTACACCTTCAAGTCCTATCATTTTCTTTTTTTTTTACCCCTCTGGGCTTTACAACTTTCTTACAACTCACACATTTACATTACAGCCCAACAATTTACACATCAGCTGCTGTACGTTTGGCTCCTCGCTCTCTCCTCAGTAACTTTAACTGCATCATCTGCTGCATTAAACTTTAGGACTTTCACCTCTTTGTTCATCTGCTTCCACTGCTCACAGTTTGACTGACAAACTCAGACATGAAATACTTCTCTCAACCTGTAAATTGTTCAGTGCTTTAGAATGAAGAGCTGAATTGCCTTATTCTTGCTTATATTCAAATGGCAGTTCTACTCTACAGTGTTGTAGGATTATAACAAACAACTTTTTTCAGTGCAGAAACTATACAATTAAACAAATAAAAACAGTTAAGCACTGTTGGTTTATAATGGGAATACAGTTCTATTAACAGGAGGTAACAGCTGATCACTGTAAATTCACATTATCACTATACAATTTAAATGCAGTTTACTTCCTTACTTCCTTGTTTACTTCCTCATTTACTTCCTTATTTTGAAATGTTTTACTTTTTTCAAACATGAAACACGAAGTCAGAACTCTTCCACATGTACTTCCAGGTTTCTGGGTTTTGCCGTCTTTTGACGCCTCACTTCCGAGTTTTCATTCCTTACTTCCTGTTTAACTCATTTACTTCCGTTTTTGACGCCTTACGTCCAGTTTGCTTCTGTACTTCCAGGTTTGCCACCTTACTTCCAGGCTACCTTCCTTGTTTACTACCGTACTTCCTCTTTAATTTCCTTGTTTGCTTTCTTACTTCCAGGATTACTGCCCTACTTCTGGATTTCTAAAAGCCCACCACAAACCGGTCATTGTCCAATCTCACTTGACGGGGTAGCAGCGGTCACTAAAGGGGGGCGTAATACAAAGTAATGATCTGATAATGAGTCAGTTATGAGGAAAAAGTCACAATTGTGAGCTAAGAAGACAGAAATATGACATAAAATGATAAAAAAATGTCAAAATTATGAGATAATTGTTTATATTATGAGGTACTTTTAATCCAATACACTCAATAAAGTAAAAATACTAGTAGATCACTGTTTACAGCACTATTCATCTTTATCATCACATGCACGGTGGAATTATGCTGTTTTCAGCCTGTGTGCTGCAGGATAAGGCAAGAAAAAGCTTTCTAGTTCAAATGCAAATTATTCCAACACAAGTTATAATTACATTCTGTTATGCAGACGATAAACAAGCACGATTATCATTTTGAAAAATGAAACCAAATCACGTTTAATTAACATGAATTAACATGAAGAGTGAAGAAAAGTCGTTCCATTGATCGTGAACTGCTTAATGTAAATGGGTCTATGATATTATCATTGTCTGGCTACGTTCAAAACTCCAAAACCATCCCACTTCCACCTCAGAGTCCCAGCAGATAGATGAGCTGAGAGACTGCAGCTACAACAGTAAAACAATGAGCTTTGATAATCTGTGTAGCGTAGCAACTGGATGTGATCACTGCAGACTTTTCTGATACATTAATAAACAGGAAAGTTGCAGTGATGCATTCAAAGTCTGCTACAGACTGCAGAAGTTTCTTTTTCAATTGTGAGCTGGGCACTTTGGCGTAATTAAAAATATTTTATTCATGATCTTGAGATCATGCTTCGCCAGGAGGACCGATCCCAAACAAAATAAACTGTTGTGATTATATTCTATAAGCTTCTGTAAGTTTGAGAAACGGAGGGATGTGCTGCATTTGTTGAGCAAACACCGGCACAGACAGTGAAGCTCTCACCTTATAACATCTGAAACGCTTTAGGGGAATCTCATTTAATGTGCGTACGTGTGAATTCTAAGATTCAGCACTTCAATCTAAATTACGCCGTTGAGTTAATTTATGGGGACATGGGTGAAATTTCTTATCAGCTTTGGAGTGCTCAGAGAACTAGCAGGGTTTAGTCTAATGAGAATCAGCATGGTCGACCGCACAGGGTAGACAGAGCAGTCCAATATGTCCGAGTGTTTGGAGAAACTGCCTGCATGTCCAAATGGAAAAGTCATTTAAAGATGCACAAACCGAATCAAGCAACCGCTGCTCGCACTCGTAAAGTTGTGATAGATGCACAGAATACTATCAGCAGGAGCGTATGTGTTACGTATATAAGGACAGTTCACACATGAACGTCTGCAGGGAAACATTTGTCTAGTTCTCTTTAATTTTTACAGTAAAGTATCAGTGACCAGACTGTGCTCAGTGTCAGTGGTTACTTAGAGATGTATGATCTGACTCAGAGGGGTTTATTATACATCTAAATCCATGCTGACTAGCCAGTAAAATTAGATGGCAGTTGGTATTTGAGCCGGTGTAAAGATGTCGTCCAGATTAATGGACGAGCAGGGACCATAAATTTAGATTTTATCCAAAAGTTCAAGTTAACACCAGGTTCTCATCATTTGAGCCAAATCAGAAGCTCATTTATTTGAAATGGGGAAGAGGAGTGTGGGGAAATAGAGACGAAAAATAATAAGGGAATTTTTTCAACTTCTTCTTTTTTAACTGTGTGCCAACTTTGATTACTCAAGAACAAAACCACTTAGAGTGATTCTGACTTTTGTGATAGAAACTTCAGAGTCTTGGGTGTCAAACGAGGCCAAGACCATGTATGCACACGCTCCAAAATGTTCATGAATAGCTTTCAATTTACTTTGGCTCCTAAATAGGCATTTTTTTTATAAAGGCTGGAATGATAAAAGGTTAAAATAAAGTTTATCACCTTAGAAACAAAGATAGACTTTCTAAACATATCTACATGTGGTATTTATCACATTAAGTCATCGTTGAACCTCATGCAGAACTTGATGCATCTAAAAGCCGCTAAAAACCAAGGATTTTACCCCAATCAGCCACAACATTATGACCACTGACAGTAGAAGTGAATAACATTTAAACCATCTCGTGACATTTGTAACTTTTGGACATTCATTAATGTGGATGTTACTTAGACATGTAGCACCCACCTAGACCAGACCAGACCAGACCAGACCAGACCAAACTCCCCCACCCCACAGCAATGACACTCAGCAGCCTGACACAGACACACACACATATAGTGGAAATTTCTGCTAGAAAATAAGAAATCTCTGGCCTCTCAGTGTGTTTATGTGCTCACAGCACAAAGCACGAGGCGTAGATGAGGCAAATGAGCCAGTGAGTTGTGTATTATAAACCTCGTACCTGCTGAAGGTCACAGCGCTTAGAGAAATAACTTTAACACGGACGCAAGGCAGCAACACTGAGTATATGCAAAAATACATTTTCCATTACGCAAAAATGCTTTAGGACCAAGTAAAAACGAAACAAACAAACAAACAAACAAAAAAAAACAACAGCTCAAGGTGTTGACCTGGCCTCCAAATTCACCAGATCCCAAACTGATCAAGAATCTGTGGAATGATGTTTTTTTTTTCCTTCTCTTCTCGAAAAAGAACGAGTAACAAAGCAACAAGTTTCAGGTAATATTTGTTTTTTGAAGGGAAGATGAAATAAGATGTGTCTTTAGTCTACATGTAAAGAAAAAGATATGGAGTCTGATTAATGGACATGTTTATATTGGAGATATTTCTATTTTCCTCTCGTTAATTTCTTAAAAATCTCCTTGTGTTGATGATAATTTTGATATAAGGAGCAAGTTACGAGAACTCTTGTAATTATATCCTGCAAATGATTGGAAAAATAAAACTAACCCAACCTGATCCACAGAGACTCCTCCCTTTAACCCATAGGACGCAAACACTGTGTTACCAGACACCACAGGACACAGGTCCATGTCCATTCTCTGAACAGTCCCCCTGAGGGACACCTACACAGTGTTATAATGCTAATGCTAATCAGTTTAAGCTACTGTGACCAAACAACATTCCTCATTTCCTTAATACTTCAGATGATCCTTTAAATCAGAGGTGTATTTGTTGGTGTGTCTGGAACGTCCAGATCTCAGCAGCATGTCGAAGCTTCACTGTGTAAACTGAGGCGGGAGTCTGAGAGTTTGTGAGAAGGACGTCAGCCTCGAAGGACGGTGTCATGCTGAAAGCTCATTATCTCTCGTTGTGAGTCGGCTGCAGCCATTAATTTGACAAACTCTGTCAGTTGAATATAGTCACTGAACTGCTGCCATTAAAACAGCAAGATGAATTTCAGTTGGTGAGATCCAAGAAAAACATCTTTTGAGGCGCCTGTTATTCTTCAGCCAGACGCACAACGCTAACACAACGCTAACACAACGCTAACACAGCGCTAACACAGCGCTAACACAACGCTAACTGCAGCAAATCATCGCTCTGTTTTCAGAGCCTTCCGAGTACAATCCTCACATTTATTCGTCTTGTCACACAGTTTTGTCAAGGTTCCGTGTCTGTCTTTTATTTTGTGATGGTGTTTTTTTGAGTTTCCTGTTTTATTTTGGTAAGTTTCTGGTTTTCCTGTCGTGTTTCCTTGTGTGTGACTTGATTACTCATTGGTTTCAGCTGTGTCTCGTCAGCCCTGATCCCTCTTGTGTATATATTGCCCTGCCTTCACTTTGTTCCCTGTTTTGTCGTTGTGTTGTGTCGCCATGTGTCGCCTACCTGTGTGTCCCATGTTCCTGTGATTTTTGTCGTCTTGCCATGTTTTTGATTCTTTTGTATTTATCTGCAGCGCCTTGTGTTTCCTGTTTATTTTCTGTTAAATACTCTTTTTCGTGGATTCCTTCCCTCATCATTTGTCCTGCGTTTGGGTCCTCACCTTTAAAACAAACTAACCCTGACAGATTTCACATCTTCAGTGTGAAGTAGGGATGGAAGGAAACTGTGGCATTAAACATTTATTTTACCACTGTTTCTGGAGATAACTGAGCCCTGGGCAGACTGGATGGAGGAGGGAGGCTTCTGAGAGGAAGTGGGCCAAGTGTTAGTGACGTTCAACACCACCGACTTCTTTTCTGATCTGATACTAAGTATAATCACAAGACATCAGAGTAATTTATTTATTCATTTTAAACTCTGAAGTATATTGAGGTAGCGGCCTCATTTACTATTTATATAGCTGAGCTAATGCAACAACAGAAAAACCAAACAGAGACACAATCATACAAAATACGTTATTAAATAATAAGACCATTAAAATAAATGATTGTTTACCTATGAAGAACTACTCTAAAATGAAACCTTGCATCTTAATTGTGACCCTGTTCTCTCCTCTTCTGTCCTCATCATAAATGTCTCGTATTCTGTGTTGTGGTTTAACCTGAGTTTGTGTTTCACAAGGTTTGTTGTGTTGCCACAACTCAATAGTTTAGTTACTTTCCACCATGTTCCCACATTAACTCCAATGACTGAAGTAGAATCGATTTTCTGCTATTGGGACTATCGATATTTCAGTATCGATCCCCTCTTCACTACTAAGTATGAGGAGCTGTTAGGCCTCCTCCTCTCAGGTCAAGTCCGAGTCAGGGTGTCCTCCTCATCTCATCCCGATTTTTTACTAACGCTTATCCTCACTAGGGTTGTGGGGGTTGCTGGAGTCTGTCCCAGCTGTCACTGGGTGAAAGGGGGGGGCACAACCTCACTAGTCTATCACAGGGCCAACACAGAGACAAACAACCATTCACACTCACACTTTAAATTTAGGGTTTAAAGACACAGGGAGAACATGTAAAGGCCCGAGCTCCTGTGCCACACGCTTCACTTCCTTCCTTCATCACCTGGACTTATTCCAGGTGATTCTCTTTGTGGACTTCAGCTCCACTTTTAAAACAATCCAGAAACATCTGCTGATCTTGAAACTGCACCGTCTCAACCAACCCCTCATCCTCCTACCATCAGATCGTACACTGTTTTCTTGTTTTCTTTTATTTTATTTTCTCCTTCTGTATCCTGTATCATCCACCTCCACCATTTTCATTGTCGAATGTCATAAGTCAGTGTCGATCTGAGCACTTTCTTGTCTTGTCCAATTTTCTGTTGTGTTGAATACAGTCAAGTAGAAACACGTCTCCCTTCTGGGACAAATAAAGTCTCGTCCCTCCGCCTCACTCAAACCCACCTGTTCAGATATTTATATATTTGGGTTTTGGTTGTTTGTCAAACACTAACACTGTGACATTTAAATATAATCCACTGAGGTTTGTATTAAGTAAGAGTGCCATGTTTTAATTTAGTTTCTTTGATGTTTGTTTCATCTGGCTGGACCCGAGGAGAATTTACATCCTCTTTATACGGGGTTTATGTTTATTTGTAAGCCTTAAATTGATTTAATGGACTTCTTTCAATATTTGGATGTAGTTACTGGATATCACATTGTTATATATGAGAACGTATTTCTCCATTATTGAAGGATACTTTTATTTATGAATCATTTGTTAATTAGCCTATTAAAGACAGCCCGTTACTTGTCATGTCTGATATCTGAGTGGTGCTGATGGACAGCTCCTTGAATGTCTGATATCTGAGTGGTGCTGATGGACAGCTCCTTGAATGTCTGATATCTGAGTGGTGCTGATGGACAGCTCCTTGAATGTCTGATATCTGAGTGGTGCTGATGGACAGCTCCTATAGTGACGGTGCAACATGTTACAGATGCTGCGTTAGCGACTGTGGAGCTTCCAACATGTTCCTCCTTATAGAGGCGGAGATAGGAATGTTTGAGGAGAAGTTTGGGAACCACTGGTTCCACAGTTCTGTTTTTCTTTAAGTGTGTGTTTGTATGTGACGTTACATCAATCAATCAACAGTGCCTGGCAGGAGAAGTTGAAAGGAAAGGTGGCCCATTTTATGTCCCTCACCTTGACACATCTCAACCCCCTCCACCCTACAAAGGGAGGGAGCAGACACTGAAATGAAAGGCCTGTTGGAGTGCAACAATCATTTCCACTCTAAAGACACAGGGAAACCATCCTCTCTAGGGTAAAGGAACACGCTTTTATCATTTCTCAACACATAATCAGAGCAGAATGATGATGATGATGAATAAAAGACAGGGAGCTTGTCTTATGCTTCCCAGCAAAAAAAAAAAAAAAAAAAAGCCATCATCTGAAATTGGTGTGACTGCTGCATGTGTGTTTGTGTGTCTGTTCACTTTTGACTGATGCCTCAAAGTTGTGCAAGCCAGACTCCCTCTGAGCTAGAGAGCCTGGTCGTCGGATCAAACAGGGGAGGATTGTATAACGCCCTCCAGATAGAGGAGGATTAATCTCTCAGCCAGAAAATAGCCCGGTTTGAGGACAGATGTACTTTTTGCAGTTATACATCTCCACATTGTGGAGCTGTAGCCAAAGTTGGAGCTTCGTAGAGGCAAACACTGGGAACGTGTGCGTAGTAGAAATCAAGCAGCCTGATCAATTTTTAGCCTTATCACTTAAACACATTTGCTGGGAGGGGGCAGCGTAAATGTGAACATATCTATTGCATTTTAAGCAACGGGCGATAAGGTGCGGCCAGTTGAATTTCTAAGCCCTCCTTTTCATGCACAGCAGCAATAATGATAACGCAGGGAGATAAAGGCTGGGATGTACATGAGCATTCATGCGGAAATTTTCTTATTAAGGAACTGTCGACGCTCTAGTGCGATGCGCCTGCCCTTTGAATTGGGAGCTGCATTTCCACAGACATAAACTTACTGAGTTGGCTCATTGTGCAGTAGAGATAGGGAATAAAAAATATGAAATAAAATAAAAATTGCTGGGTGTGAAAATGAAGAAGACCTCAGAAAGAGAGAGCGACCTTTAGTGTCTGGATTCTAACCAGCTTTAAAAAATACAGCCACACACAGAATAAAATCTACAAAAACAAGCGACTCTCAGATATGTATTGAATAACTTTGAACAATATTAAAAGAACTCATAAAAAGGTTATACATCTATGATGAGGAAACTTGTCTTGCACAAAATACATCTAGAAGTTTTAATGCTTTTGAAAATGGCTCATGGCTCCAACCTGAACTAAATCTATCTCCAAAAAACAGCTGAATGAAGAGCTTGAGTTTCTCATGTCACTGCTCATCCATGTAGCTTCTTCAGGCGACCGATGGGGCGTTCGAGTGAAAATGGGAACATTTGTGGGCGTTTCCGCATCAGTGTTGGGCAAGTTACTTCAAAAACATGATGCATTACTTGTTACTCGTCACTGTAAATTAAAAGTAATTAATTACATTAAAATATTACTGTCTTTGAACTGTAGGGCATTACATTACTTTTAAGTTTCACCAAAATAAGTGGAAATATGGATTTTATCGCATTCAGTGTAGCTCATGTCCACATTCAATAAAATGTGATGTAGAATATGACATAATAACTAAGCTAAGCTAACGCTAACAACGGTACAATATAAGGGAGCAGTTATGGCTCAGTACATGTTGTGATAGAGATACTGTAAGTTGAGGTGCACTCATATTGAAATCAATACTGCTAGAAGCTACTACTGCATAATGTAACCGAACACCTACAGAAAGCTGCACCACGCTACATGTTTCCTTAAATGACCTGTGCTATTTGTCCGGGTACAGAGACATTTTGGTTTAAAGTGAACTTAACTATGTTGTTCTTTGAATCCCTTTCTCTGACCAACTGAAAGTAATGAGCATATGTCCATCTGAGTCCGACTCTTCTCCCCAATCAGCTGTTCTCTAGCGTTAACAGGAAGTTAACATTTGCTCTAGTTTTTTTCCTCCTCTGCTAATCTCCAGTTTGTATAAAAACACACACTTTAATGAATTTAATTCATTTTGGGTTTAAAATCCATTGTATGAAGTAATGCATTACAGTAATTGCTGTAATTATTTTTGTAATGTGTTACTACCAACACTGTTCCACATCTGACTCATGACTCCTGTGACTCAGGCTAATGACCAGACTCATAAATGGAACCTGTTGTGATTCTGTCGGTCATGTGGTTTTCATTCTCAGGTCTAATCAGGGTCTAATGTGGTCTACAAGGTCCACGTCTGCATGAAAACTGGTTTATTAGGAGCCATGAAGAAGAACAAGTGTCCTAATGTTTCTAATGTGATGATGTTGACAAGTGTCTGAATCAGCTCTAAAAACATGTTCACATTAGTTTAAGGACCAGGAACCAGATGTGGGAGATTCATTCATTCATCTGGATTTTCTACATGAGAATTAAAAATTGTGAAAAACTTCACAAAAGTAAAAAAGTCTTCTTATGTTCTACAATAAGGTCTGAAATTTTGAATTTCCAGTATTTTAATGAGACTGTAAAGGTGTGATATGAATGATGAGCCTGTTTCAATTTCGGTCACATTTTCTTTCTAACACTGTTACAAGAAATAATTCACTTGTCACATGTTTGGTGCCTCAGCCCCTCATAAAGACTTGAACACATATATTTATAAAAGCTGCTATTCAGTGTCTCACTAAAGGTCCCACCAGTAGTATTTACCTTTTTAATGACAAACAATAGCAGTAACTTTTGAATATTAGATTATTGTTGCACAGGTGAAGAACCTGAAGAATGAAATTTACGTCTAATGATCAGTGAAGATTTTGGGGTTGTTACTAGGACTCTGCAGGAGGATGTTGAGCAATGATGGGGCTCATTTAATAAATCTGATATGAAGCGAGAGTCTGACCATTCAGGACAAGAAAAAAAAAATCCTACAATCTCACAATGAAGGGCAGCAGTGATGGGTTTTAATGTGATAGAGCAGTAGCTTTTTGTGTCATAGTTTGTGAGTTTGCAGGGAGGAATGGTTTGATCCTGGGCACCAGGATATGATGATTATTATTGAAATGATTATTTGAATAAGGCCTGGACTGAAATAAGACTTATTTATGAGCATCATTCGATAACGTTTGGCTGCTATTCATCATAATGTAAAACATTAACTACACTGTGATGACTGTTATTCTTTCATGAGGCTGTAGGAGAGTATGAGACCGTCTCTGTACGGACTCCACGGCCTGGAACAGCCTCCTCTCAGATGTGTTAGCATAGCTCGTGTCACTGATTTGTTAATGCTGACCCACAGCTAAGACCTTCATCCTCTATCGATAGTTGTCGTGCCGTCCTTGCTGACCTCAGATCAGCTTCATTTATGCTCAGGGCAGAGCCGCTGTCTCCTGTCTGAGCGGGATGGAAAGCGTTCTTTCTTTAAACTGTCTTATTAAAACCTGCTGTCAATATAAACAGTTCCCTTGGGCACATTTCAAAAATCCCTTTTGTTGATAAGATTTCTATTGATTAAGAAACTTGTCATGGTCCTGGTTGTCCTGTGCTTCCAGCTCCTTGTTTTTATTTTCTTCCTCTCTCCCTAATCAGTGCTCTTTGAAAGGATTGACGTGACTTCCCTCCAGTGCTGGATACTTGTGTGTAGTTAGTTTTTCCTGTTGCTAAAGTTTATTCATCACCTGTGTCTCTTTCCTCTTTTAGTGTCTCAGAGAGAAGAGACAGTTTCCTGGCCTGGCAGCCACGTTTGTGTTTTCAAATCAAATCATTTATGCAGCAACTTTTCATACAAAATGCATCGCAAAGTGCTTCACTCAAAATAAAAACATAAAACAAATCCCACATATAAACCAATGCAAAACCACACACATGCACGTACACAGCATGTTAGAAGGTCCAGTAACATGGCAGGACACTGAGGATACAGGGGACGAAAAACCACCCATCCACAGGGAGCAGACATCACCCGTCTGACTGGACAGACATCACAAAACTAAGAAACTGTCTGAAGAGTCTAATCCGGCTCACGAGCAACAGTTTCCCACTCACAGACACAACTTCTATCAACTCAGTGCAACGTTATATTAATGCAAAGCTCAGAGTAAACTAAGAAAACTGTTTAGACTCTGAATGAGTAAGAAAACCAACACAATCTGATCTATTACCAGCACTTTTAGACGCTTCGCCCTGACGTAAAAACATATTTATGAACGTTACAGTGGAGGAATGAGCCACGGATGCATCTTACCGTCGTCCTTCACCAGAACCTCCTTCTGGCACATGTCCTGCACGTTCACAGTGCAGTTCACTATGAACTCCGGCGTGGAGCAGTCGTGTGTCATCTCCTCACACTGGTAACACTGAATCTGCAGAGCCAGCCCTGCAACACACACACACACACACACACACACATCCAGTCTGTTATTCAGACCTTATATATGTCACCATCCACCATCAAGCTCGACCACTTTTCATTTAATTTTCTCTTGTTCCATAAATAAAGAATTAATTGCAACAAAAAAAAAAAGTTTCACGTCAGAGTGAAACTAATTTTATTTTGTGGAACATTCTGACTTCTCCTCTTCTTGTGCTCAAACCGTTTCAAATCGAAGTGACGTCTTTTATTTATCTGCGTTTGTGCTGCTGCTGCTGCTCCATTTATATCAGCATCAAGTTGCTGCAACATTTCATCACGTCTTGCTTTGATAGTTGATATTTGTCTGCTTCTTCTGTCAGACTGACTTGTTTATATCGTTCAGAGTCTCCTTGATTTGGAAAGGAGGGAAAACATCTCTGGCTCTGCATGTCATCATTAAAAATGTTCGGCCCAATTTCCATGCTTTTCCTCCTGATACTTTTACTGATGATTTTTTTTGGGGCTTATACTAAGATATCAATTTGAATGCAGAATTTTTGATTTATTTATATTTATTTATTTATTTTTAGCAATATTACAGTTTTTCCATTTTTGAGTTTTCCCTCGGGGATTTGAATCGCTCCTCCAGACTCGTCAAATAAATCTCATCGGCTTGACAGGAGGAAAAAAGGGCCTCCTCATCTATAGTCATTACGGAAAACTAAGACTGGCTTGTTTAACAGTTTGAAGAGGAGTCAGATCAGCAGCCTCCATCAAAACTTAAGTGGGTGGTTTCAGGCGCACGGGAGCGCAGACAACAATCACCAGCGGTAAAATAAATAAATAAATAATAAAGCATCTTCTGCCTTAATTTATCTCAACATATTCCATCCGTGTAATAATCTGAGATCTGCTCAAGTGGAAAGAAAACACAATGTTTGATCAGCTCTGATTTCTCCAAACTGCGCTCTTGGCGTCTCCTGGTGCGGAGGTTTTCTTCTTTCAAAGGTCCTTGCGCGTCTCCTCCGGTAATTAATAACCCCCTCATTTTTTTTTAACTTTTGCTGCCGCACCGATCAAATCCCCTCAGTGACATGACTGAAGAAAAAAAAAAATGCGAATCCATACCTGAGCTGAAGAGGAACAGGAGCAAAGTTGAGACCGTGAGCAGCCACATCGTCCGCTTAGTGCGTCTCCGAGCAGAATCATGAGAGACGAGTGTGCGCCGCCTCCGAGGTGCAGACGGAGAGGAGCAGGCAGACTGGTGTGGTGAGCCCGACACCTCCGAGATGCTTCAGTCCTCTTATCCGCCGCTGACGCACGCACTTGTGCGTGTGCGCCACAATATTGTGTACCGCGTGATTTGACAGTGAGACTTAGAAAAAAAGCAAAACATCTTCCATATCATTATTATTATTACCATTATTATTATATTTTCACTACAGGAATCCTAAAGTGTGGACCCATGCTTATGTCTGTACTCTTCTAAGTCCTTTTACAACAACATTTAATTCCAAACTCTTATTTACAGCTCATTATTTAACAGGGAAGACAATAAACTGACAATCAGCACAGATTTAGTGCCGTGACCTCCAAAGTCCCCTATCAGAGTTTTATTTATCTCGGTGTTTATTAGCACGCCTCAGTTTTATCTCCCACTTTGACCGAATAGATGGACTCCCTGAAGGATGGAGGCGTCTATTCACTTCTGATTACAAACTAGTTTTCATCTATTGCAAGGAATGAGAAATGAAACACTTGATTGGAGGCCAGAGGTCAGAAAAAGACAAATGAAAATTTTGAATTCAGACAAATACTGGATGCCACCGTGAATGATTATGATGATGATGATAAGATCTCAGTTATTGTTATATAACACACAGTAGTACCTGATGAATAATTGAGTGTTTCCAGCCCCAGTGAAACCATAATTCCCATTTATGTATCTTCCAAAATAAGACGAAAAGATGGAGCTGTTCTGTGCGCGTCAGCACATTCACAGTTTCCCTAATAACCGCCTGTAGGATTCAGCCTTCCTGAAATGAGTTAGTTTTTACCAAACATGAGGTAGGAGTGCAGCTGTGGAGTGTTAAATATGTGAAGAGATTTGGATCGATGTGGCGTGTAGCGAGACTGTCGATGAGCTCAGTGGAAGAACCACTCACTGTAGTAAATTTCAGATTAGCTTCGAAAGTTTAAAATCTGCCTTAAATACATGAGACAACTCAACTTTGAGAAAAGCTTCATTCCAGCTCAGAAAGATAAGACATATGTACTCTGAGTTGAAATGAATGTTACATTATGCATTAAATAAAACTTACACTGCCACTTTATTAGGTACACCTCGCTAGTAAAAGGTTCATTCTTGGTGTCATACTTTTAACAAGGTGTTGGAAACATTCCTCAGAGGTTTTGGTCCATATTGACATGATAACATCACACAGTTGCTGCAGATCTATGATGAGAATCTCCCGTTCCACCACATCTCAAAGATTCTCCGTTGGATTGAGATCTGGTGACTGTGGAGGCTGTTGGAGCACAGTGACAGGTGTACCTAATGAAGTGGCAAGTGGGTGTATTTCTCTTATGACTGTTTCAAAGCTTCAGTTGTTTTTCAACTCAAACTAAACTACTAACTACATCCACCATTTGAGAAAACATGAAAAAATGTCTTGTCAATAGAACATTTGTGAACATAGAACATAGTCACACACCCTTTAACCCTACATTTCTCAGTTTAACTAATTATCTATATCCGCACTAGTTGCTTTTTCAAGTTAACTCTTGTTTTCAAGGCAGCTTTTGACATATTTCAAAAGATCTTGGAAAAGTCATTTAAAAAAACATTAAAAAGGTCCAGGCACAAAAATGTGTTTGAAAAGGCCTTTAATTCAGTGTAGGTGTTGTTGTTTTTTTTAATGACTCCAGCCTGTTGAATTAAAGTGCTTTTACTTTTTCAAACCAATTCAGTGCCTGGACCTGGATGTTTTTTGTTTTTTTTGCATTTTTTGCATATTTTTTCCATTTTCCTTCAGCCGTTTGTTCCCTTTCCAGTTTCAGTAGCACTCACTTTCAGAAGATCTTCCCTTATTATCAGATCAAGACGAAATTTCAACTGCTGTTTTTATGTCGCTGGAGCTACAGTCAATTCATAGGAGATCCAGTTACTGTTGTAAAACTCACATTGAAATTAACATTTCATTAAACTGGCTTAAGCTCTTAAGTTGGAATAACAAGAACTCATTAAAGTAAGTTGAATTCTTTGTTTTAACTTATGTTAATTTGATTTAAATGATAGTGGAGCCTTAGATTAAGATTTTTAAAGTAAATTTCTAAGTTGCTGGAGCGACCAGTCAGTTCAGGAGTTTAGGAGAAGGAAGACAAAGACCTGACAGAGAGACGCAAACTTTTACAACTTCTCCAGCTGTCAAAGCTCAAACGTGACAACGTTACAGTTCCACTGTCTACCAGAGACAACATACAGTAACATGTTTAGCTACTTTCTCAACCCTGTGGCTTCTAACGATCTTAAAAGTTAATACTGACCAACACGTTACATTTTAACTGTTCATGAAAAGGTAACACTACATGTTGTTGCCTGACTGATGCTACAGTTTCCTCCACACACATGACATCAAACCTGTCAATCCTCCTTAAAGACCAGCATCTCTTTTGTTTCCCACAACTTTATTTAACAAAAAATACATTTGACAGAATGTGTCACATTAAATCCAGTAGTTGCAAAACTAAAAACACAAACAAAGTTGCCAGTGAGATGTGACACACAAAAACTACGACAAAATAGAGAGAAGAAGAAAAGGGAGAAACACGCTACATTTAGCACATCAATCTATCGTAAGTATAATTCAAAGTCCTTGTGAAACACCGAGAAAATCATTAAGAAATAAAAACCGTTGAAATAAACCGCTACAGGAATCAAACCCCGCTAGTGACCAGTGGCTCGCCGCTGCTTTCGCTGCCTCACAGGAAGTTGAACCCATGATGGTTTCTACATCAGCGCCCCCAGGAATAAGGTGGAAAACTTGGACTGTCTCATCATCAAACCACTCATGCCCCCAAACAATCCTCTCTTTAATATCGGCTCCGTTACCGGATTATTTTTTACGCTGATGAGAAAGAATGAAGGACACTGTCATGACTTGCAGAAAAGAAGTAGATGACTTTTGGAGCCAGCACTTGTTTTGCTCTTCAGATTTGGCCAGATCCAGATCTCTTACCTAAAGTCTGTGGTTCTAAATCAAATTTATCCATCTTTTTTTTGTTGTTTGTTTGTTTTATTTATTTTTTTTTTGCAGATACATCATTGGATTTTGAAAAAGCACATGAGACATACTTTTTGAAAGTGCTGCTGGCTGGTTTATGTCCTGCTGCTCCTAATAGAAACAAATGGATGATTTCACCTCCTCAGACCTGGCGTCCTCATACGGGGACATTAGGTTTTAGGTGTGTTGCAGCTTATTCTGCTTCATTTGAACCTGTTGTCCTCATAAAAAGACACTTTAGTCTTGTCAGCGACAGGTCAAAACACTCATTTATTTATTCTTTTTAACTTTTCTAGTTTGATATGAGACAAAAATTTAACAAATTCACAAGTACACGTTTGAGGACGTTGGGATTTCATCGTTTCCATCCAGTTTTATATTTCGGTTCATATTGGTGACTTAAATCGTCATATGCACTGAAATAAACCCTGTGTCCACATTATTTCTTACCACTTATTTTTCGTACTCCTACTAATCCCAAATACCTAAAGATCTTAATCTCATTTTAAAGAAATGAATATGCATTCCAAACAAAATTACCACGGGACCTCTAACACATCATGTGCTTAAGGAAACCAATGAAGACAGTGAAATACATCATCAGTTTGAACGTAAACACTCTGAACTTTACATCTCAGCTCTTCTCTTCAGCTTTGTGCTGAAGCCTCTTGTGAAGTGAAGCAATTTCCAAAGACTTTTTACAAACTCTTAACGTCATCTACAACAGCTGACAGCAGGACCCTCCTCCGCAAATTCACAAGATGGATTAGTTTCTCCAGAGCTCTACGCTGTGGGCTAATATTTCATATACGTCTGAAAACCTGGCTGAACAATTGCTGCTTCTCAGCTGTGGTCCTGACACCTTATCAACGTGTTCTTTCCAAAGCCCAAACTCATTTAGAGCGCGTACGCCTCGGTACACCGCCTCAAGAAGAGTAAGAGGATTTCAGAGCAGAACTAACTCAGGAGAGGGCGAACGGCTGATCTGCAGCAAAGAAGGGTCACATCGCAGCTTTGTCATTGTTTACTGGTCTCGGTGTTATTCCGTCTCAGTCCTCTGCCTAAAACTCCAACACTTTCATTCAGACTCGTCAACATCAACCAGTTTTAATTAGCGGATGAAACACTGCGGCTCCACGGAGCTGTGGAGGAGTTGTTTGTGATCTACTGTGCTAATCAGCTTAATTGGAACTCACATAATTACACATTAAGACACAATTAAATGTTATGAATCCCTTCCTTTCTTTGGCTGAACTTTAAATTAGCCAGGGGTCATTTATGCTACAGCTGAAGCAGTGAGAAGATTTGCAGCGTGAAGCAAAAATCTTTTAACTCTGAGATGTGTAATAAGAGACGCTGGCAGATGGTTAAAATATGCTGAGTGTTTTAGATGGAGAATGTAAAAAGTGACGGGTTAAAAAGGTTTTGTTTGATTTGAGGGCTGTACTTTATCCTACACATTAAGCTGCAGCTTCTCTCTGTGACATTTTCTGAGCAACATAACATGATGGATGGCACACTCCAAGGGATTATGCACACAGCCTTTCTCAAACAGCGGCACTAATCAAGGATGACTGACCAAAGGATCAGAAAAGAAAAGACTTCTGCATACAGAATGTATGTGGTCAGCATCTTAAAGTAGAAGGGAATCAAATGTCCAAAATGAACTCAGCTCGTAAGTGAAATATGAGACTTCTTTGTCTCTGGGAAAAGTGATTAAATTCTTTCACAAGGAAGTCATTATGTCAAAAAGAATAAGGCTCCTGGACATTTGCTGTGACAGCTGGAACTGCACAAGGTTGTCAGGGACCTTGATGCTTCCTTGGAGACGTGACCTGCTGTTCCATCCGATGTTTACAATTGTCTTGTCATCCCAATTCAATAAAACACAGTCGATGCATCCACCTCAGTTCTGACTAAATGAGCTGAGCTTGACAGAAGCGACAGTTCTGCTACAAGAAAGGCTGAGAAAAATGAATAAATCACTCAGTGCATTTACATGCACAGCTTAATGGAGATAAATGCTCCAAATTCAACTTTCTGAATGTGGTCCTTGTCCCAGTTTACATGCAACAGAGAAAATCAAATAACTGACGGTAACATATCCTCCTCCTCCACACTAGGTGGCGATATGTGTCTTATCAGTCGGTTAATCCTCCTTTCTGGTCATATACTAGACAACTGGTAATTTTGAGTTTTTTACCATCTTACATTCACAGATCACTTAGTAATTTAACCCTGTGTTCACACCACTGACTGTTTATACTATGGACAAACCCATCGTGACGTCACCCATTGGATTTTGAACCTTGAAAATGAAGCCAGAAGTGGGCGGAGCCTGTGGTCGCCATGGTGGATGAGCTTTACTCCACTTATTCCAAATATGGACGTGTGGGTTTGTGTCGGCCGTTAATACCCGCCCACCCAACTCTCTGCTACCTGTTAGCTCAGGCTAACACCTGTCACTCAAAGCGGGAACGCCCCTAATTATGCAGAATTTTAAACATGAATAAAAAACAAACAAATTAGTTAGAAAAAAATTCAGTGAAATAAACCCTTGAGACCAAAACCATTTTTTTGTACCAGGCTGTAAACATGTTTAATGTTGCTGTAAAGTTGGTCTTTTTAACATGAGGGTCTATGGGGATTTTGGCGCCTCTAGTGGCCACTAGATGAACTACAGTTTTCTTTGCACTTCCACATGGACTTCATTGGTCAGAGCTGGAGGTTGACGCTTCATTCACACACAGGCAGGATGTGTTTCATGGATCCAACTAGAGGCTTAAGCATTGCGTGTTCATAAATGTTAAACATACGTCCCTGTAACTGAAAATGCAGATATGTAGACGTCATGTTATTTAAACCATTCCACTAGAAGAAATGTGGATTTACACATTGTGTTTGCTTTTGAAAAGGTTTGCACTGACCCCTCCCGGTGATACTAAACCATAAATGTGGTGCTTGAACTCAATTATGTTTCAGTTACAATCTAATTAGTGAGTAATTTCGAGGATCCATGACAATATGAACTAGACAGAGACACATGTGCAGCTCATCTGAAACAGAGAAAATGAATGTGGAACATTGAGTCAATAATATTCTCAGCAGTCAGGGTTCACCAGAGGGATTTAATCCTACAGGTGTTGACTGCATCAGCCAAATCAGCATGACTTTGTGAACACAGGAATAGTCAGAGCTCCACAGAAGGACGGCAGAGAGCTTGGCCTCGCTCATGTTGTTAGATTGGGAGGACGAGGTTAGCGGTTAAATGGTTAAATTAGACATCAGCCACGCTTTGCACTTTTTTCTGTTCACCTACTGAAAGACACACACACACACACACACACACACACACACACACACGTTCATGTATGGCCATCTTTGTGAGGACACTCATTGGCATGATGCATTCCCCAGCCCCTAACCCTAACCATCTCAACTAAATGCCTAATCCCTAACCCTGACCCCTGACCCCTGACCATAACATAACTGTAACCTTTACCCTAAAGCTGAGTTTTAACCTTCAAAACAGCTAAAAAGTGAGCACCGGCCAAAATGTCCTTACTTTGCACAAATGTCCTCAATCTGATGGTATAAAACTTAAACTGGGTCCCAGAAAGACACACACGCACACACACACACACACACACGCATCCACATCCTACTGCTGCAAATTGAGCTGTTAACTGCTCTTAACATCAGACTGGATGAATTAATGTGATTCAAGGAGGAAATATTTGTATGTTTTACAGTGTTGATATGAAAATGCCTGAGCACTTTATTATTATTATTATCATTATTTATTTATTTATTTATTTTACTGTTTCTAGACACTTTAATTCAAATGTTTAAGAACTTGTGTCTTAACCTCCTGAGACCTGAGCTGTTGTTTGGTTTGCATTTTTAATTCCTCCATTTTTCTTTCTTTTGGCATCAGTCGGACCTAAGAACTATAAAAACTAAGCATCATCTTTGAACAAGAAGTCGTTTTTGGAAAAATAATGCCGTCATCAGGGATTATTTCAGTCAGTATTATAATAAAGTCACCAATATATAACAAAATATAAGTGTTAATTCTCATATCTGAACGTTTCTGTACAAAAGCTGAATTGCAAATAAGTCCCAAAGTCCTCAATCATATATTAGCTAATTAGTGAAGTTATAGCTTGTTACTATTGATAGAAATTGTGTCAAATTAAATTAGAAAAGTTAATAGGAAAATAAATAAACAAGTTTCAACTGTAACATTTGCTGACGTTCTGAACCTTGTCCACTTTTGTTCTGTGATCGGCTGCAGAATGAATCTATCTATCTATCTATCTATCTATCTATCTATCTATCTATCTATCTATCTATCTATCTATCTATCTATCTATCTATCTATCTATCTATCTATCTATCTATCTATCTATCTATCTATAAAAAGCTTAAAAAAAAACAGGCAAATCCATTGTGCTGCAGCACGGTGCTATGCTACAAGAGTGGCTGAAAAAACAAATAAACAAACAAAACGCTCAGTAAAACAGTATTTTGATGCCAAAATGGTTGATCCAACTATTTTAGATGTTTAATCTCTTATTATTTCAACCTCTTTGCAAAAAACCTTCATGAACATTTTGGAGCTCATTCATGCTCTTGGTCTCTTTTGACTCTGAGTGATTCCGACTTTTGTTTCAGAAACAAAAACTTCAAAGTGGTTTTGTTCTTGAGTAATCAAAGTTGGCACACAACACAACTCGTGTGCAGAGCTCTGATTGGCTCAAAAAGATACTTCTGCCCCATAAACCACCAGAGGAATGTTAAAACTCTGGTGATCTGTTAACTCAATGCTTGAATGTTTAGTGGATTTAACCTGTAAACGTTTGTACGTCAAACCAAATGAAATTATTATAAATTAGGATCAGGATCAACAACATAAATATTAATGTCTTAACTGTTTGTACATGTCTGTTCTGCTCAGTTTTCAGTCCCCACCCTCCATATATACGTATATATATATCCCTGTTCTTCCATCTTCCATTATAAGAATGTGGGGGGAGATCTTGAGTCATGCCTCCGCCCTTAGTCCTTGTCTGGAAAACCATCATCTATCTATCCCACCACTTTCTTCCCTTCAACCCTTTTCATCCATTCCTCCATGTATTTCCCTCACGTCCTTGCATCCATTTAGGTCTTTCTTCATGAACAACAGTTTGAACACTGCACCCTCATCAGTCTCCACGGTGCAAACACTCCGAGTCCAAGTAGGACGACTAGTTCATATTTATTGCACAGGCATAAATGTGGCAGTAATTCTCTCATCTAATGTCTTAAGTGTAATTTCCAAAATGCCAAACAATTTCTTCACTAGTTACAGAGAGACTCTGGAAAGGAGACTGATAATAAAAATGTCTCTGATAAATATGAGCAGTGACTCAGGAAGATTCTCACACTTCACTTCAGATCTACATCACTAGTTTTTTTTTTTTTTTGCTTGATTGACTTTAACTTCAAACCAATTTCCATACATGTGAGCTCCTCTTCAATAGAAATGGACTTGGTATGTGTTGTTTGATCACACTTGAAGATTAGTGTGCATGTTTTGTGTGTTCTTCAGTCAGCCTTCAGGAATGATGCAGAAATAAATATAAATGCGTTTGTTTCCAGTTTAACAAACCACAAACCAGCTCTATGACATGTAGGTTAGTATTAAGTTTACTTACTTCCAAACGTTTTGCGAAAAAAACGTGTGTAAAACTACTATTTGGTGTAAAATCATTGTTGGATGCATCAAGTTCTGCATCAGGTTCAGTGATGACTTAACTAATATATTATGTTTACAAAGTTTATCTTTGTTTCTACGGTGATAAACTTTGTTTTAACCGTTTATCATTTCAGCCTTTTTGCAAAAAATGCCTATTTAGGACAGACTCAAAGTAACTGAACGTTGTTCATTAACATGTTGGAGCTCATTCATGGTCTTGGTCTCTTTTGAAAGCCAAGACTCTGAAGTTTCTATCACAAAGTCAAAATCACTCTAAGTGGTTTTATTATTAAGGAATCAAAGTTGGCACACAGTTAAAAAATAAGAAGTTGTTGGGTTCGCATGAATTTTCTTTTGCTATCTGATGCCTGCAAAGGAAAGTGAGGACAGATTTCATCTGGATAACACAAGATTATCACAGCATAATGTTTTACCTACTTCCAGTTCAAATTGAATATAAAAATGAGTTTCTAACCTGGCGTTTCCAAACTGTGAGGTTTGGAGACTCCAAAAGGACGTTTGGACACATTTTGAATAAAAAGGTCATAACTTTTGAAGTTTGTAAAAATAACAAGTTGCTGGTTTTGCCAGATTTTTTTTGTTGGTTGAATCCTTTAGTAACTTTTATAAATGAAATCAGAAGAAAATGACATATTGCATCATGCAGCGTTTACTCAAACACAACTCAAAAAGCTGGTGCTGTCACATAAACCACCCAGAGGAACGTTAACGGGTTAAAACTCAAACACGACAAACACAGAGGCAGCTGCATTGGATTAGTATAAGTACTGAAATAGTTTATTTTTTCTTTCTTTCTCCGACATTAAACAAAGAATATCAGTAATATACAATTCTCATTTTGAACTGCTAAGGTGACTGTCACACAAGAACATCACGGTTATTATCGGGTTCTGAAAGAAAACAAACAAACAAACAAACAAACAAACAAAAAAAAAGAAACCACGGCACACATTTAAAGGAGAGCTACTGTCATAGTGAGTGCTAATGTGTGGCTATAAATGGTAAATCAGACTCATCAGTGCTAAGTAGAAATACAGGGAATCGAACGTTAGAAAAATACAACACTCTTCGTTACAGTTTGAGCCATTTTTAAAAACACAGACGCCGCGCTCCATCTACCCGTATCAGTACAGCCAATCTGTTCCCTGATCCACTAACTCCAACTGTGTTTGCTACATACATCACTTATTAAACATGTGTTGCTCTTGGCATAAACGCTGCTGCATTTTTTATTTATTTTTTTTCAAATATCACCTTCAATATATATAAATATACATGTAGCATGTGAGCAACTGAAAGGTGAGTGCAGTATTATGAGAATACCAGTGATATTGTGCAACGTTACGGTGCTCCAGAGCTGTGTTTCGTGTGAAAATGTAAACTGTCTCTATGGCTATAGGCAGGCCTGATATGTAGATTTACTTGCATTCATTTTCTGTGTATGAGATTAGCTCAGAGCAGTATGCATTTTGGCAAATATCTACACATGGACAGCAGGGAGTGGACAAAAAAGGCCAGGAGGATGCATTCATAACACTACAAACGGAAATATAAAGGACACAGTGAGATATCTGACAGATATATGTACAGACTTAAACCGCTTCTAATGAAATGGTTGCACATACCAACGTTGAGGATAATTAAATAAGTCCACAGCATCTATCCGAGACAATAAATGTCGTTTTTCCCTGAGCTAGCACAACAATGTTTACTAGGCGCCCGTAGGTGCTTTATAACTAGAGTTACATGCAAAACTCACTGCGTTGTCTCGATGTCATAACTGTGGAAACGCACAGAAAATTAAGAATGCAGTTCACACACAATGAGGTTCATTTCAACATGAGACATGCACTGTTTCAAAAAAACAAAAAAAAAACACACCTACAAAAACAGCGGCAGATTAATTCATATGTAATTATTCGTTAAATATTTAAAAGTGCACGTCAAGACTCACATATCTGTATTTGCAATAAAACATACGATGGATTTATATGATGTGTCATCACTGTAATTAGAAACAGCCCGATGGGGTGGTCGCATGCAAGTAGATATTAACACCGTGACAATAAATAAAAAGTCTCCAACTAGTTGGTGCACACTGTAAAGATTCACATTACTCAGTCAGGTATAGAGCTCGTACATGGCAAGCAGTAGTTAGTGCTGTACATGGAATATTTTAAGGATGGAATCACAATTTGTGACATTGTAAAGTTCCATCTCATGCATGTTTACTTCCTTTGATCTTCACTACTTCTGATGCAAAATGAGCAATTCTTTAAAATGTTTACACATGGCTGGAAAATGCAGGACTTCGGACTCCGACAGCGAGCACAGCTGGTGCCATAGTGGAGGTCTGGTGGTGAAACGATGGTGCTTATGAAAAGCTGTTTAAATGCTTGAACCTGCTTCAAGCAACATGCATTATTTTCTGCCCTTGTTTGGGTTAAGATATAACCAGACAGCAGGCTATGGCATTGTGTGGCCTGAATTGGCTATTAGCTAGCATGCTAAAGAACTAAAAAGGCTTCGTAAATGATGGTGGAGGTCAAATGCTGCCTGGATGTGAACGTAGCTTTAAACACCAAGCTGTGAAACAGGTATGATGTATGTCTACATGTGACAGTGTTGCCAGATGGGAAATGACAAATTATCAAACCAGAAGCTAGAAATTATCTTATTTTCCAAAATGTTTGATGTCCCTCAAACCAATGGTGCACTGGAGAGGGAACTAATGGCTGAAGGAAAATGGAAACATCGTGCGGAAAAATGCATAAAAAAATCCAGGTCCAGACACACAAAGGGGTTTGAAAAAGCAAAAGCCCTTTAATTTGACAGACTGGAGTCATTAAAAATGAGCCATTTGGACTGGAAACTTGAATTATCTCATGGCCAAACGCTTCCTAGAAACACAGCATGGAAGTAATTCAACCCTAAAAGACTCAAACAAAGAGAAGCTTATTGGATTTATGCCCTTAAGGCCACCACTCATTCTGGTCTCAGTGAGGACTTAGACCTCTCATCTTCTTTGTTGAGATTGTTGTAAAAATATTTTTTTTGTCTCAGAGATGGTGTCTTGAGTCCTTTTGTCTCGTTAAAACAAAAAGGTAACTCAACTGTGTTTTATGATACTATAAATTGTCATAGCATTGGACGGGTTATTTTATATTTTATATGCTGTGATTTTACACGTTGTAGTTTCATACTTTCATACCAAAACATGGAGGTGTCTTTTTTTTAATGACTCCAGCCAGTTAAATTAAAGGCCTTTTACTCTTTCAAACCCATCTGAGTGGCTGAACCTGGATTTCTTATGTGTTTTTCTGCATGATTATTTGCTAATAGTCAAGTATTGAAGGGGTCAAATTAAGATACATTATGAGATTTTTGGATTTGTTGATCATTAGAGGGTGATATTATTGTACACATATGATAATTATCGTACGTCTAGCCACGCTGATATGTTATGGTGTTATATGGAACTAAAGTTGACCAAATTCACTGCAGCAACAACAAAATATTGACAGTTCCATATTTAATGTTAGCGCCTTTTGCCTCATTTAAGTACATATCTTCTAAAACTACAAAGTGCTCTGTTTGCGTGGGAACATTTAGCTCCAGTGCAGGAAACGTCGTCCTGTGTTGACGCCAGAGACAAACGTTAGTCAGTGATGAATGGATACGAGTAAAAGCCACATTAAAATGTTTAACATTTCATATCAAACTACGTGTTCCAGTCTTTAACCAAACCTAAACAATTTGCTTTGGTTTCACTTTGCATAACCCCAAAAACTCATAGTCTGCATATGAGTGTTTATTTACTTATTTATTTGGCTGATAAATTCATAAATTTAACCTAACTACAGCTGCAGCTTGGGTGAGGTTATGTTGGTGGCTGTGCTGAGATCCGGCTGCTACTGTTAGCTGAGATTAGCTTAAACGGGATGTGTTTAGATGACTCTGTTAGACATGTTTAGGTAGGTTTTATCATTGCTAAAACAAAAAAACATCAGAGAAATCAACCATGTGTGAGCATGCCTGGGGGGTGGGGGGTGTGGGAGGGGGAGTTGTGCATTTAAACCGCTCACAGTTGTGATGCCAGTGAAGCGCAGACCTCCAAAATGGCTGCCAGATGGTTTCTCACTACACGTGAAATGCAGCGGGCTTCTTCTTTACACCCCATCGAGTGCAGGTGGAAGCTCACGACGCCAAGTTCGTTCACTGTCCAGTTCTGAGCTTCATCGTGTTTCACAGACACAGCGTCCGTCCTGTGGAGTTTAAGGATCCTCTGTTCTGTGTACGGTGGAGCAATAATTCCAACTTGATTCCTGCTTCAGGCGGACGTCAGAAACTCTGAAATGGAAGATGCGGAACAGAGTGAGATCCTGTATCCAAGTTTAAAGCTTTGCAGTGCGTGTATTCTGCAGTAAATTGTCTTAATTAAAGCTGAATATGTGTTTACTTTACGTGCAGTTCAACGTGCAATTAATCAATGTAAATCAGTGTAAGTCTAAATGGTTTTATGAGATCCAAATTATAAATTTAATATACTGCATCACTTCTCATAAGATAATACTTGTGTACTCATGTAAGTAGATATATAACTGACCATTTATTCATTATTCTAATAACTACATTCTGATTTTACTGCCGATTTGAACTATAGGTCCTGAACTATATGTATGGTTTTCCTTTTTGTTTTGTAGTTTTTTAGTAATTGAGCACTGCAGTGTAAAGATAAGTGTGTTGGGTGTGGACTCCAGGAAGAATAGCAATGTCTTAGCCAAAGCTAACGGAGATCCAAATAAATGAAACAAATTAAATACAGGCCGTGGGCCAAAAGCAGCTCTGCCAGAGGGTCTAATCTGTCCACAGCATGACTTTGCAAAGTGCAAAAACTTCATAAAAGACTGAGGATAAGTTAATATTCTGATCAATCCACTGTTCAAGTCAGAGACGTGGAACGAAGACAACACTATTTTTTAAAAGAATAATTTATTAAACGTAAACATTCTCCTAATTTACTCGTTCTTCTTTGCACTAATAAATCTGGAGTTGCCATTACTTACAGCATAATGCTGTTATGTTAATGCTCCACTTGAGTTTGACCCCATTGCCTTAAATTATATAACATGTACATGCTCAGTTCATGCATAAATAAAAAGCCATTCATGTATCTTTATGTGCATTTTGTGTAGTGATGATTCACAACCAGTGGCTTGTTTTTAGCCCACGGGTTCATCTTACAGTTACTAGTACTAGTACTACTAGTACTATTACTAGTACTACTAGTACTGCTGCTGCTGCTGCTGCTGCTGCACACCTGTTGTAAATGCCAGGGTTAATGTTCTGTAGTAAGATGTAACTGATGAGTGGGAGTCTTGCGTTAGCCGTGTGTTTAGTTCACTTTCTGCTCAGTGGGGATGAAAATGGGTTTTTAAAGCGACGTGTAGCTGCTGTAAAAATGTTTCTCACTGCTCTGGATGATAAAGCTCCTCGCAGCTGATTCTCCATTTATCTCAGTAAATAAAACGTCCACCTGCTGCAAATTTGCGAAACTTGGAATTACACTCGCCACTGTACATCTTCAGGGTGGGAAAAACTAAATAACAACAGAGACGTCGTGTTTTCCACTGGGGAAAAAAACAGCGACCATGTTTTTAGGTCTTAAAAATCCTCGGGGAGCAGCAGTCGGGTTGTTCTCGAGTTATTATGAGAATCTGAACAGAGAATTGGAGCTATTTTGCATTTTACATGACTGCAGCTGAAAATCCATTTCCTAAGCAACACTTTTGTGAATTAATCTCGTCAGGACTTGAAATGTCCTTCACATGTGGCAACCTGATAACAAGGACTTAGTGTAATTTTTGGTTATTTGTAAACTCGTTTTTAAAACCTAAAACAAGTCAATTTATTGTTTTTCCTTTAATACCTGACAAAGAAAAGAGATTTGATTCACATAAAACCAGACATTTTTGTAGGTGGAGAATAAGCTCGTAGCTCTTATCTCTTTGGAAAAAATGTTCTGTTAATCGTACCACGGACATAGATCTGGTCGTCTGAATTCATCTGTGAACGTTTGTCTCTTGAATCTGGAGAAGCACCAGGTTTATTTAGGGCTGAAGACGCCGTGGAGAGAGCTTTAAATTCCAAATATACCACATTACTTCCTGTTTCATTGAAGGAAAATACGATATGATTTTCAGTTGTTGAACTTCTATTTTGTGAATCACATTAGTAGAATGAAAATGAAGCCTAATGTTAGACTGCAGAGTAAAAGAAAGTTTGGTTTTGGATTAAAAAAAATTAATTGCCAGTTAGAGGTAGAGACCTAGTAGCTTCACTGTAACATATTACCAGCGTTTCACATCATTTTACTGTCATTTACCACAATAAATTACTGTATTTTAACATTACAAGATCTTTAGTGTGAATTGCTGCAGAAATGCTGTGAAAGTGATGCAATTATTAGCCAGTAATTTACTGTAAATTTACAGTAAATAAATTGTGAATGTTTTCCCCATTTAAGTGAATGTGGTTTTCTTACAGCTGGCGAGCTGAAGTCTCGTCTGTTCTTTCTGTTGGCTTGGTGTGGCTCGTGTTTTCGATTTGATGTAGGTCAGCTTCTTTGGTTCCATTCCACCTGAGGAAAAAGGAGAAATTTAAGCTCATTCTAGATGTTTTTTTTTTTCTTACCAGAGGTGAGAGTCCTAGTGACTGTGTGGCACTTTAAAGACAGTAAGATTATCATTCTACATCCAAAGTTGGATTCAAGTGACACCAGAGAGCTGCTGCTGCTGCTGCTTCTGCTGCTGCCATTCTGTCAGATTTATTGTTCCGACCACCTCCTCCATAGTAAAACACTACACATGAAAGACGGGGTTTAGTTCTTCAGATCAGATAAGGAGTGACACATTAGGCTGCTTAAATCAAAAGGACAGCACGGACTGATCCCTGTGGGATAAACAAATAAAAAAAGGTTTTTACCACGTCCTACTACACGTACTATACGTCTGTCTGCCAGGTGATGTAGGCATCGTACCCATCAGGAGTGTTTCTCTGGCTAATTATGGACATTTTTGTTTGGGTTAGATATAAAAATCATTGTTTGAAGGCTGCCATATTTGTTTACTCTGTCTGGGGAATGTCAGCTGTTCTTTGAGCATTGTGGTCTGTACATGACGTCACAGGAAGCTGAAGTCTCCATGGTTACGGCCACTGAGTGGCAAAAAGTGACAGTTGATGGAGATTATTAGCATTAGTTTGAAAATAGGTGAAGAGCTTAGAGACTGAACCAACAGGTCTGAAAAGCAGCCAGAGATATGTTTTATATTTTTACAGATATCTGCCAAAGAAAAGAGAAGTAAATGTATCGCTGCATTAGAAGAAACAACTGGAATCGAGGTACAGAAACCTGGTGCTATGGTTCACATTTAGTGTCAGGTAATATTAATTTATGCTGTATTTATTGATGAAGTCAAACCTTAAGTTACTTCTTCAGTTCCGTTCTGGAGGGCTGTCAGATAATTAGTGGATGTTGTTGTTTTGTCGACAGTAACTATTTCAGTTCCAACAATAAATAACAATAAAACAATAAACTGAATATTTGTGATCACTCCTCATCATCCTTTTAACGCTACAGTATTGTACGGCTAATGTTACTTCTCAGTAAAGCTCTTGCTTGCTAAGTGTTCCTTAGAACTGATGAACAACAACAAAAAGAAAGATTTACATTTTATATACATGTCGTATAAAGGGATGAGAAATTCAAGATGAATGTCGTTTTGTTTATAAGTAAAAAGAAATTCAGTCTTAGTCTGAGAATTCAAAGGATTTCGGTGAAACTTCCAATGATCAATTCATTGACATCAAAGCTCATAACGTGGAACAACAGTTACACAACCTACTACTGTAATCACATAGTTATCTGCATGCTTCATGCTACGCTACATTAAAATTTAACAGCACGTCAACACTGGGCTTCATGCAAAGACGATTCTGATCATAATACACCTTCATTCATATTTTCCCCTCCAGGGTTAATGTTTCCACAAAATGTGTTGTATTTGTGCAGGACATGAGGCTCCACGGCAGAATTTAGAGGCACTGATTAACTAAAATTGAAGCTAAAATTAATATTTAACAAATGGAACACTCTAGCAAAGAATAAAAAAGTAAGACTGAAGACGGGCAAAAAGTTCTTGCATGAAGCTCGATGAGTCCTCAATACTCCTCATTATCCCACCTCAGAATACTCAGAATACTACTGTGGTCCAAAGGACATATCTGGATATGTGTTGCGTTACTGTACCTGGTGGTGGTCTGGGTAGCCTGCTCTGGGAATCACACACACTGGCAGAGGTCACAATGCGTTCAGACAGGGGTTGGATGGGCTGGAGGAAGGCCACAGTGGGGAAAGGCACTGACTGGATATGGGTCATGGAGGAGTCGGACAAGGAGTTCGGCACCCCGGCATGGCTGCTGTCCTTAAAGCTGGAGGGAATCCTCCACCGGGGCAACGGGGAAGGAGACACGTCCTCGCTGGAGGAGTCGGGGACACTGGGAGGACTGAGGGACTGTTCGGGGGTCGAGGAGGATTTGGGGAGGAAGTGCAGGATGGAGGAGAAGAAGGAACAGGATTCAGGGAGGGGGATGGTCCCAATTCCACTGTCCAACGTTCGCATCTTGCAGCCAGAGCCTGCGGCACAAGGAGAACAGCTGAAGTGGTTCAGGTTTAGGGGGAGGGAGAGGAAAGGATGCAGAACAGGAACGATGCAACAGGGCAACCATGGTTGAAGTGGCGCTTACCTTTAAAAAACATCATGCACGGTGCAGTAATATGCATGAGCATCATTCTCTGCTGTAACTACGATAAAAGTCACTGCTCTAGAAATGATAAGCGACTCAGTGAAAGAGCCTCCAATGTTTGTCAGTCAGTAATGACGGATCTTATCTTCGGTATCACACAGGTGTCACCCTCATGTCTCCTGACGACTACGGCCACATTATATTTACTCTGAGTCTGAGCTCTAATCAGTCATCTCAGTCATTTCAAAGCAGTTCTGAAAACAGATGGTGAGTCTGTTCTTTTCTTTTCACTGTCATACTTGGTCTCCTCTTAAAAGCCAAGTCGTGAAACGGTGGTTCAGTTCATTAATCCAATTATTATCTAATATAAGAAGTGAAAAGGCTGGGTAATGGTCTCTTTGCTGTTTACACCCGACCACTTCGAATGAAGCCCACTTGAACCACTGCTTTGTATCACAAATGTTGTTCGATGGGTGTGCGACTTCTAGCATGCACGGGCCACACGAGTGAACATGGAATGCACATAATGGCATACGACAATCCAAATACACAGCTAATGTGTGTATTTTACTCACAATATATCAAACGTAGCTGTCAAGCACACACAGAGTTTGCATTGTTTGACGTCATGCCTTCAGAGTTATCCGCTTATTTTTTTATGTTACGTTGATCCAAAAACAGAGACTTCATCTATCGTGCGTGCACAAAATCAAAATAAGGAAAGATGTCCTCAGTCTGTTATGATGCAGGTTTACGTAGCCTGTAGCTGGAAACCTGAAGGCGATCGCACAGTGGAGCTGAGGCAACAGCTGCTCCCCGTCATTAAAACATGAGACTTTACAGACCTCTTCTGGGGTTTCCTTCACTACTTTGTTATTCTGCTTAAGTTATCAAATTAACAAATTATTGGAGTGTTACAACAACAAAAAAAATTTGGATACAAAAACAAAGCTGTGGAAACATCACACACATCTTATCTAAAGCGTAGCTGGAGATTTACACTAGACTGCACCAGTTTGACTGATTTACAGACCTGAAGACAACAAAGACAACAAAGAACTTCTCTGATGCAGAGACACTACAGATGAATAAGTGAAAGAATGTCATCACCATGAAACTTCTCCAGTTGATTACTCACATAAATACAATATTTTTTTAATTATAAGTTTTCTGTGAATTTATATTTAAATATGCAAATGAGGAGTTATCTACTTAAATATGCTCTAATTTGCATGTATTTCCAGAACAAAAATATGAATAATGACTAAAGTGAGGTTCAAAATTCTTGTATATTTTTTGTACATTTCCAGGTATTTACAGAGGGAATTTTGGATATATCTATCTATGACTCCAAAAAAATCCAATCCTGTCACATAAATGGGGGAGGGGGGGGTCAATTAATAACTGTCATGCTTATTGTCACAAGCCACCGCAGAATGATCTTCTGATATTTGTATTTGAAAGTAGTAAAGCAAACACATGAGAATACTCAGTAATTTTAAGCAGACAGGGTTCAGTTAAGGACATGTACTGAGTAAATTTAAAGGAACCCAATCTCCACAGGTCACAGTACTGGACCACAATCTACACAACACAACACAACACTTTTCTGAAAACAGTATGAGAAGGGCAAAGGTTTCCTTGCAAGTGAACATCAGCTGCATTTGAAACGAAGCAAGACTCTAAACCTCCTGAGACCCTGCGTCCTCATATGGGGACATTAAGTTTTAGGATTTATTGCAGCCTATTCTGCTTCATTTAAACTCATTGTCCTCGTTAGTGGACGCTTTAGTCTGTCATCTAGTGGTAGCAAAGGATCAACTCACTAGTCGGTCAGTTCATCGGATTCATTCTACAGACGATCACAGGACAAAAGTGGACGAGGAACAAAACCTCATCAAGTTCTACGGTTAAAACTTATTTATTTATGTTTATTAATGTTTCTAGTTTGATATGACGCTGACATTTAACAAATTTTATACTGTTTGATGACTTAATTGTTGGCAATTCTGTCTTTGCTCAGTCTTGTTCAGGTATTAAAATTAACAGTTTTATATTTTGTCACACATTAATGACTTTATAATAATATAAATAATGAAATAATACCAGTGTCCACATATGAGGACAAAAACTACTCCTTCCTGTTGAAATATGACGCTTAGTTTTTATACTTCTTATGTCCTACTGATGCCAAATACCTAAAAAGATAACGGAGTCAGAGATATGATTCTACACATTAAGACGGGCAGAAAACCAGATTAGAAAAAGATATTAAACTAGTTCAGTAGAAAAATAGGAGCAAAGTCTCAAGGGACAGAACATGTTGCAAGTGAAGCCTTCACCAGCGTGAAAACAAATTTCAATTAAAGTTACCAACGACAGATTGATTTTTAGATTCATTCTTTGCATCGATGCTAATAGGCTGGAATTCTCTTTTAGTCTGTGCGTGGGAAGGCAAGTGAAAACAGTTTTACTTTTTATGCATAAAATCAATTTTCTTCGGGCTTGATGCATAATACTTTGTTGTACATGGGGCTCGACCTCACACCAGTGTAGACATGGTGTCAGAGTACTAAACAATGACCATCAAACCAAATACAATCTCCTCTATGAGCTGTGGATTGAGTCCCAGTGACGTTGGAACAGGTTAGCTGCCAAAAAAATGCTACTTTGTCTTTTTAAAACAACTAAAAGGAAACTAAGATCTGATTTTTAAAAATGGACGCCTCTCCTTATTTTGATGCATCAAGATGAAAAGTGCTCAGTCGACATCATTCCCAACGAGTTTGTGCCACGTCTGGATGGTGTAAATCCGCTCGCAGCTGAAGGCAAAGTCAACTCACTCAGCAGTGGCTTGGATAACCGCGCTAAGCTGATGCAGAGCTGAAATTTTAATGAGCTGATTAACCCCTGAGGCCAGGCGTCCGTCCGTATCAAACGTGCTTGATATTTGCAGCGCAGTCCAATGAAATATCAGCAGTCTGTTACCAGCCCTCTACCTGAGAGATGTGACAAGTTTAATAAGCTGCCGTCTACTTTTACTTCCCACTTTGTCCCTTTATTTCTCTCTCTTGTCCTTGTTTTTAACTAAATTGTCAGCTCTACTTTTAGCTAGTTTGTAAAACATGCCCCAAAACAAACAAGTGGAGTGGAGTCGCCCCACAATTAACATTACAATGACAGCTGATCCAATAACAGTCAGATCTGATTTGAACGTATAAAAGAGAGACTCTGCAGGCGATGAATAGCTGGATAAAATGTAATTGTCATCCAATTTATATTTGTTGAGATATCTCCAGAGCACTTCCACTGGTATCATTAAAAAAAAGTGTTTCAGAAAATTAGGCAACTGCTCTTCAGCCTGCTCTGTGCAGCACCAGCGTGAGCCACTTTGTCCAAATTACTAGGATTTAAATTTTCATTTTCCATGCTCAGTCCACCTTATTATTGCCATTGTATGGTAAGACCTGTCTTGGGTTCCAACAGTCCTGTGCTCCACAGAAAAACTATTTATGCAAATTCATTACGAGTCCACTACTTCTGCTAAGTCTGGCCAGGAGGAGACTTGATTCCCTGAACAGGTTAATCCTAGTTGGATGAGTCCATGCATGCAAATTCTGAGTGCATGAACCTGTGAAGATGAGAGGTCAAACCTACAAACAGTGTCCTCACATAAAAATCTGCATGATAAAAAAAAATCCACTAGCGGTTAAAATGGTTTCTAACTGCCCCCGATTCAAGTTGTCGCCCAAAACAATAAATCAATATAAACATAGAACAAAGAACATGAACATGTGAATGGTGGAGAAAAAAGCACAAACTGACAAATAAATCTGCACTTTGCATGTTTTCTTGACTGCTCATAGCATATCCACGATTCATTCATGACTTACACAAATCAGTCATATTTGGTCTTCACTTCTGTCTGCAGACTGTAAAACGGTAAGCACAGATACAGTCTTAACGCTATCATGCTTCAGAGGAGACATTGCAACTGAGCTAGCTCATATTATATTATATATTCAAGAGGGATCTATCACTATTTGAGGCGATGGTTAGAGAGTAGACGGTGTTACCTATAACTGAATCCTGGTTGGGGCTCTTCACTGTGGATCCATTTTCACCATCAGCTTTTCGGTTCATCATCTGCATCTTTGTATTTTTGTATTGAAAGAGAAGAGAAGTCATTCTTTACAGGGATTGTTTGGCACTTGTAACATTTGCAATCAAAATGTGATCAGAATAACATGGACCTCTCATGTTATCTCCACTAACATAGACACCCTATCATGTTAAAGACACATGGCACTGAGACATACTTCAGGTCCTCCACAAGCATTTCACCACAGAAACATTTGTGTACACAATATATTGTGCGTGTAATGCAATATATCAAACTATGTCTAAGAAGCTTTTATTAGGTTGCAGACACTTTGACTCTACTTACTCGACATAACATCTAAATTAATGAGACATTCTATGAATAAATACGCCGAAATAAACCGGAAGACTTCAAATTATAGTTAGTAACAAAAGACAAAATGATGAAAGAGGGTGTAAGAGGTTTTGAAGGACAGTTGTTGGAATTAACCTTAAGTACATCTCACTTTGTAAATCAGCTGAGAGTCACTGTTTGACGCAACTTTTTTTTTTTTTTTGCAGCAAATCATATAACTGACAGCACACGTGGATCACTCTGAAAAGTGAATGCTGTGTTTCTACCAACTTTTGTGAAGAAAGGGCATAAATTTGTGATTGTGATGGGTTTCTAGAGCTGTAAAATGTTGCCTCATAGTTCACAGGTACGAAGTATTCAGATTCCACAGAAGCTTTACGGCCTCGGTGATGCTCAAAGAAACAAACAAACTGCCTGCATCTCTTTAGCTGCATCACTTACCTCTCACCTAGTTCTACTATTCTCATCCTGGTTGAATTATTATCAGCAGAATTGACCTCCAACCGAACAAAGAACCTCTTCTTTGAATACGTTAATGGTTTATTTACCTTTGGGTCACTGATAATGTCGCTGTGTCCTTGTATCTCACTCAGGGACATCCCTGGGCAGGGCATTGAGATGCAGGCCCGCACTGCATCATGAGACTCTCTTCTGCCCACAGAGCTGAAAGAAAACAGTTTGTCAACAAACTGATTGATTTTGTGTGAAATTGACTCAAAATGCCCAAGATGCTCAGCTAATAAATTATCCTCCCACTGTGATCTACTATATGGGAGGTGTCTGAACGGGTCTCCAGGCTAAGGAGACTGACAAATGTGTCTAAGACCATTTGATGAAGAATGACCCTTGCCTTCTGAGACAGGAAAACTATGAACACATGCACTTTATCAAAGTGGAGTTGTGGATGCCAATGAAGACTTCACAAAGTATGGTTACTTACCAGTCTTTTCCATCACTTTTTCTTCTGTCCTTCTTTTTGTCAGACTTTGTCTGCTTTCCTCCAAGAAGTGATGTTATCTTCTGCTCCCTCTTGTCTTCTTTGACTTTTGGTGGATCAGTCTTTTTGCTGCTTGGAGCAGGAAGCTTACTCTTACGAAACCCAAACCAGTTTGCCAAGCTTGAGCCTGATTTTTGCTTCACTTCAGTGGTTTTCTCCTGTTCTTGAGACTTGTGCAAGTTCTCCTCGATGCCAAGCATCACCTTCTCTTCAATCGTGGTTATAGTGCTTTGTCTCTCCGGTTCTTCGGACACTGGCTCCCCAAAGGCGCTTGAAAACTGCTGCTCAATCTGAAGGCGTCTAGCCTGCTCTCGTTGTAGCTTGAGACTCTGAAGTCTTTCACTGGAGGAGCCCAGCTGTGAGGGAACTGCCAGGCCTTCTTCTATCAAGAAATTGTTTAAAAGGGATCGATTCATTGGACAATGGTAACTACTGGAGCAGCTCAAACTTCCTGGGAGGAAATCACCAAGGGAGTTCAGGGAGCTCCCTGAGTGTGTTTTGATCTGAGTGCGGACCTTTCCAGATCGGTTGAAGCTTGGTCTGTCCATGTAGCGTGCACCAAAGCTCTGACTACGAGCCTTGGCCCCATTCATGCCCATTACTGGTTTAAGAGGAGGCCTGGTAGACACGGACACAGAGCGTTTAAACAGCCAGCCTTCCTCATCAAACCCCCAGTCTAACATCATCCCATTGTCTGATGCAACAGGCTGAACAGGTTCAGAGTCAAGTGAGTTACAGCGGGTATCAATCTTTCTGCGGGCTTTGTCATGTGCACCGCCATCATGTATCATCTGGGGATCACATGTAAAAGTTTGAAAGGCTTGGACACTTTTTGTTGTGAAATTTGCATTGTCTTTGTTTTGCCTGCCAAAAATGAGAAAGGTACTTGATTCTTGTCCAGAAATTGCCTCGTGAGATTTAGCATTCACGGGAAGAGTCCTTTTTACAGCTTTTGAGGTGGAGGTCTGGGGATTCGCAATCCCATGGTAGTAAACATTAGAATACACTGGAGGCAATACTTCTGAAAGTTTTGGCTCGCTAATGCTCTGCTGGGATCTTTGCAAGATGTTCTGACTTGGTATTATAGAGTGAACTCCTTTTTCATCGTGGCATGTGGCAGTTCTGTCTGTGGATAATGGGGCTGACTCTGAAGCTTGAGATTCTTGAACTAAGGAGACAGGTGGTATCTTAGATGAGTGGCTATGGTAGATTTTTGTAGGAATATCTTTCGGTGGTTTACCTTCAGCACCTATTTGTAGGGCTGTGTGTTGATTGTCATTTATGGTGTTGGATTGTTGAGGCTGTAAATCGGAGTAAGGCTGATTTGATTGTGTCTTGGAGGTGCTTGTTTTTGTGGTGGAGCTCTGAGCCTGATTTGCAAATTTTTGATCTTTCTGTAAGTTGTCAGCGCCGGGTCTAAGGAGAAGAGAAGTGGTTCGGCCTGGGGCCAACGGTGGGGATGGGGACCTAGGTTCTGAGTGGGGGTCTTGGGGTTGCTGTTTTCTTGGCGAGCAGGGTAAGTTGTCATAGATTCCCTCTTCCACTGTGTCATTGCAGGACTGAAGCCTATTGATTTGCAAGGAGGATTTTGTGGGACTCTTTGAGCATTCGTTGACCCCTGCAGACTTAAATGTTTTTGGATTTTTCACAGGGGATGCAAGGGGAGAGCGCTGTTGCACACTTTCAAGTGACTTGGAGTTAGATGACATGACAAAATCCCCATTTTTCTCAGCTTTGGATAACGTTCCCTTGCTTGAACCATGTGCCTTGTTTAGATTTGTCCTTTTGCTGGGAATGCTGTGCCCTGTAGGGTTTGTGTTTGTCTGTCCCTTGGACCTGTGACCTTTAATAAGCTTTTGATGCAGAGGAGAATGTGTCTGCTTGGGTTGCTCTTGTGCTCCATCTGCACTTTTGCTCCGCAGAATGAAAGCCTTCCTTGCAGAGTCGCAAAGCTGAGGTTTCGGTTTCCGCTGTGGAGATTCAGAGACGGCGAAGTCCTGGCATTCACCACAAGCTTGACTTGCCTGATCTCTGCAGTGAGGAACCTCCATTGACGAGCTGCGCTGCCTGGCTTCATTCATGCAGCTCAGAGCTCTGGTGGCGGTATGCTGGATAGACAAACCAACATCACCTGCTCCTGCTTCCATTTGCCTGATGATAAGTCTTCCCTGGGGCCTTTTGACATGATCAAGTCTGGATTTTCGGTCAGTAGGTCTTTCTTGGTTATTGTTTTTGTCACTAAACTTTATGCCTGATGCTTTGTGTTTTTCTAGTGATTCCTTGTCCTTGTCCTCTAGTTGTGTAAAGCTACCAGTTGGACTTACACCAGGTTTGACTGAAGGAGCCTCCAAAAATAAAACATTGTCTGTAACAGGTGAGGGAAACAGACCAGAACTCCCTGAAAGCTTCACAGGGTCCTCTTGATATGTTTTGTCAACGTCCCTCGTGACATCCAGTTTGTCCAAGCAAAGAAGGTCTTTAGTTGGTTGCTCGCCGGATTCCCTGTTTGGTAATTCCGGCGATTCGTCGTCTGCATCATCAGAGTCTAGGGTACCAGTCCCAGCTACAGGCTTGCAAGATTTACTTGGAGAGACTACTGGCTTGGCTGGAGTTCCTTGTTGGCCACTTTTGACACCAAGAGAATATATGCCCTCATTTGACGTCATACAATCTTTGCAGTGTGGCACAGATGCAACTGAGGATGCCTCTTTGGAGCTGTGCATTTGGAGGCGCTTCAGACCTTTCAAAATGTGGCCCTCCTTCCATCCAAGGTCTGCTTGCTCAATGGGCGCTGAATGATTGCTGGACACTGATCCCGTACTCAACCTTTTGTCCCGGCTTGTGGCACACTGTGCATTACAAGAGATATTTACAGTCACTGGAATATCATCAGTGCTTCACTTTAAATGTTTCCTGAAACCTCAAACAAACAAAAAAAAAGAATATTACTGATGATGTGTAAAACCTACCTGCTTGGAGAAGCCACGTCCCTCTGCCCAAGTGTGCGAGCCACTGGAGTATTCACTACAAGCACTGGATAGTGATAGTTCACTGCCACTGCCGCTACCACTACTGCGTGGGCATGTGAGGCTCAGCAGGCTGGGCCAACGTCCTGCAGGAATACCTGCTTTCCCATTTCTTTGGACCTCCTGCAAGATAAAAGAATAAACAATCAAACTGATGCAATGTAGAGAGATGCAGGAGCGCTCTAAATCATTTAGAAAGTGAACTTCAGTAACATGACAGCGATGAAACAGCTCATTTTAATTATGAAATCCACACCTGTGAACCCAGAATTTGCTAATCCACCTAATTCCTGATATAATATTCAGTGGATTCTCTCTGGAGCCTACGAGAAGACCCCACAGCTCTCCGTTCGTCTCTGCCACAGATCCCAGAGAATCAATATGCTGGATACACAGCCGTCTCTTTCCATTCAGTGGTTAAGTGAGGAATGTAATGGCATTTTTCGCTTCACTAGTTAGATGAGTCCTGTTTTAAAACCACTGTTGTGGTGTTTCCATCTCGCCACGTGTCTTGCAGGTACACCATGATGTCACATTTTGAAACAACGCATCTGAATTTAAACTTTTAATTAAGCTTGGAGCGGCTCGGTGTGTGAGCTGTTTATTAATATTTAAAATTGAACTGCACAGTGACGACTTCATTTGTGTTGGTTAGTGACTACAAAACGAAGTAGTATCCCTTGACTCAAATTATTCACCAGCCTTTTTTTTTTATTTCCCAAGGCATCTGGCCACATGAAAGTGTCAGAAGAAAGAAAAACATATTATTCAAGTCTTTACTAAATAGTTTTGTGCACTTATTGAAAATAGGACCTTGTAGAGACAAGACATTGCAGAATATTCTCCCTAAAATGTCTTCAATACAAAATACTTAAAGCAAAGGTAAAGTGACATAGACAGATTGGAAATGAAAGCTTCCATCAGATAGGACACCACACACAAATCACTTTTGATACTGAACACTGACTCTGAACCTTACATTTCATATTACAGGATCTCTTCCTAAGGGAAGATTGGGGGAAAAAAAAACAGAAGCTGTTTCTATTGCATGTCCTAGTTTTGATAGCAAGGAGAATGATAAGTGATACACCTCAGTGGTATGAGAGAGTGAAGAAGGTGTGTGTAATGGAGAAGATAACAGAACACCTTCATCTTTAAGATGGACATTTTCCGTATAAGATGGTCTCCCGTAAATGAACACTTAAATTTACCGATGTGAATCACTGTCAATCTTAGGAGAAATGTCCAAACGTGAATTGTGCAGAGAAATATCAGAAACAATCCAATGAACCTGAGATGTTTACCCAACTGTTATTAGTTGAATTGCTATTTCTTGCATAATCTTGATATTTCTCATGTATATATCAAAGAAGAATCTGATGTAAATGAAACTGTGTGTAATACACATTAATGCCAATATATATTTAGTTTAAAAAAGAAAAGAAATGAAAGCTCTGAAAGAACATTAAGCTGAATATTTTATCTCATGCATTTTATTTTGAAACAGACTAGGTGACAGAAGTAGTAGTAAAGCGTTTTCTATCCTTAAAGATAAAACTAAAAGCAACTGAATTTCTGGATATATTTCTCTGGTAGTTGATGTGTTTATGGTATATTTCCTGTAAATTGCACTAAATTGTGAAGTGATATCCAGTCTGCTGCTGCACGGGCCTTTGATTTCTGATCTATTACAATATTGTGTATTTGCATTTTAATTCTATACTTCTTCCTTTATTGGTTTTCATACCGTGCTAGCTATTTATTTTAATTACTTTTAAATGTCTAGCAGTAAGCAACCCTTGCATTAGCTTGCCACAAAGTCCAAATGTCATTCATTACCATAATTCAAAGGATGGTCTCAGACAGGCAGGTCAGGTTTGTGCTCATGATTTATTTATTGTGTCATTCACTCATTTTTAGTTAATTGAAGGAAATTAAATTCACTGAAAGTTGTGATTAATTTAGAATTCTTAACTACCGAAGACAGCTAATGTTGTGGCTTACCGTTCCATTCTGTGTTAGAAACCAAGTCTGTTATAAGGCCTCATTGGTATTATAATCCCTGGCATGCCACATTGGTGCCATTTCCAATCCCGAGTGAACCAAAACTGTCAAGAGTTGTGACCTCATTTAAAACAGCATTGATCTTTTGCAAGGCTGCCATGGAAGCTTCCACTCAAAGTCATTAGTGTCATCTGTTAGCAATAATTAATGTGAATGGGAAATAATTGCATCAGGGGGCTGGGGACTGGAGTGATTTGGTCCTTTCATTGATATTCACCTATTATTTGATTATCTGCGCCGGCCTTTATTTTGAGAGCATGGTGGGACGAGGCCACATTCGACCACGCTTGTGCAGATTAATGGTGAAAGTAATTACAGTCATCATGTCGAGGGGTATCTGAGATTTGATACAAGTGATACGGTTTAACAAAGCGCTCAGAGCGGCACTGAGCTTAGAGTCAAGGGCAAATTTGGAGCAATTCTGCGGAAATAGTTTTTCGTACTTTGTAAATATAATTTTCTATTAATTCAGATGTGACTATTTTACGCTAGAAGTTTAAGGCAAAGAAAATATTTCTGCACATTTGAGTTTGTGCATTGGTTCCACTTTAAAAGTTTTGATATTCTGACATCTGATGAACTATTGCACAAATTCAAGTTTGCAGAAATCTTTTCTTTTGCCCCTGGATTTTGTTTTTTTCCTGCACGTTGACAAAGACCCGTCCAGGTTGAGTGAGAGTCCTCTTACAGTCATGACGCCCTGTTCAAAGACAGTACATCCTAGTTGGTTTGAGAGTTAATACTTTTCCAGATCTACACAGCTGTTTGCATCCTGCATGTTACTTTTATCACAGTAAGAAATAAGTCTCTGATATATATATCAGATATATATATATATATATATATATATATATATATATATATATATATATATATATATATATATATATATATATATATATATATATAAACCTTATTCAAAGAGTTAAAAGCTCAAACAGGGACTTCTATGAAAAGGCCCGAATGGAAAAGAAAAAAATAAATAAATGTATGATACATCTTTAAATATAAGTTAATATAAATGACTGGGTGAGTGTAACTGCAAAGCCAGATTTTAAATGCAACGAAGCTACGATGACCAAGTAATTTCCCTCGTGAATCATTAAAATCTGTCTAAATTTGGAGCTTCTTTAAACATTCATCTCTATGAAGCCAGTTTCTTCGCCTTAGACTCGTTAGCAGCAGCTAATTCAATGTTTAAAGAAGAAAACTTTAAATTTAAGGAGCAACATGGGAGCGAATGGATCCACTAACACATGTAGCTGTGAGGCAGACTCTCATCTCTGAGAGTCATCCAGTCTTTCCCAGTTTGCTCCATGTCAGCTTCTGAAGTTTTCTACCTGCAGCGAATATTTTTATCTTGGATGTAGTTATAGAACGGCAGCTGATAATGCCTGTAGTTCACAGATGAGATGATTAACACTCGTGATTTTCTCCAATAAACATGAACAGTGACACACACATATTGCTGGTTACACTTAAAGATACTAGTTACATTTTATTATACCACCAGAGAAGAAGAAGTATTTATTATATTTGTTGTCTATATTTTGTAACACATCTTGCTTTTGTTGCTTGTTTGGTACAAACAAAATAAAAGTCCATTAAAATCAATGTTGCCATCTCTCAGAGAATATTATTCCCATTTCTAAAATAGTCTTTGTAATCGGTCTCGTATTTATTTAGCGCTTTTCTACATGTTTTACAGTCACGATGACACATCCACCCACTGGTTCACACAATCACACACACATTCAGACGCAAGTGTCAGACGCTGGGAGCGACTCAGGGTTCAGTGTCTTTCTTTAGGAGCATTTCAGGATGTACTGAATCTGTAGCCCTGGTTTGGAGGTGGACTCCTGATCCTCAAACAGGACAAAACATTTGATGTAAACTGTTTCCAGATTCACTTTTGATGCTCTAGCAGGTTTTTCCTCGTGCTGTTCTTCATGTTTTTTTTAGTTGTTACCTAAAGTGTTTTTGTGTGTCTGTCTGTGTCAGGCTGCATCCTGCTGCAGCTATTAACCCTGAAAATCCTGGAAAGACCTGATTTTAAAACTGTTACGTTGTTACCATTGTTATGTGCTGAGAGCGGAAGTTTGTGTGTGTGTGTGTGTGTGTGTGTGTGCGTGTGTCTCCCTCAGGTGATTGTTAGATTAGCTGCCACCTGTGGAGCTCTAGCCTGGAATCCTATTGGCTCTTTCCTCTCAGCAGCTGGCCAATCAGAGACAGAGACACGATTTAAAAACCCTCCAACTCCTTGTGTTGCTCTTTGGCTGCTCTTGTTCTGCTCTCATGCTTGTTGTACCTTGCTATTGTTTTGCTATTGTTTTGCTATGGTTTTGCTTTTGTTTAGCACCCTTGGTAGAGAAGATAGGCAGGCATTTTGTTTCTTTTGTTTCACACCCAGACAGTGTTAAACGAGGCCTTTTTTTGTTGTACTTTATTTCATTTGTTTGGCTCAACCCCTGACAGCTCCTCCTTCACCCCCACTTTATGCAAAACCTTTTACTTGCAGCACATACACCTTGGGGTTTTTGCTTCACTTTCCGTCAGTGTTATGTTGTTCTCTTGTGAGCGTTAAAGATGAGTGTAACAACCATTAAGGGACAAAAGTGATCAGTACTGAAGTAGATTAAAATATTTGTGTAAAATGATAAAAATGGGAACAACGTAACAATATGTTGTACAAACAAAACAAAAATCCATTAAGATCAATGTCGCCACTAATCATTGACAGGTCCAAGACTCTTATAAACCCCCCAAAGAAAAATCCATCCATTATGCATTTAGATTATTGCAAATATTTAAAAAAAAAAAATTGTCAAAATGTAAAAATGTGCTAAAGAATCAACACTGTTGTAAAGTATGATAGCAGAAAGCAGAACTACAACTGCACTATCAAAAAAATAAAATAAAATGGAAAAGGACATTTTTCCATTCTGACATTTCACTCAGAACAGTGAATGTCGAAAGGGGTTTAATTATTCTCTGTTAACACCTATACATGGCTTATTATGATGCTGCATAAGTTGAATTATTACCTACTGTTTAATTTCTAGTCTGTTAACACCTAAAAAGAGCCTGAATAATGCGATGTCCCAGTAAGTTGAAGTCTTCATGTTAAACCTATTTTCGCTGTTGAAGGCTGTTCGACACCTTCAAAAAGGACTGAAAAATTGGTTCCTTGATCTCTCATGTAGGTGTCTGAGTGGACATCACTGTTCAAACCAATTGTCTCTGTCCTTTATCACTACGGGCCCTTTAGATGCGACACCGCATTCAAACAGTAGGTAATCATACTTAAACAATCCACGTTATTTAGGTTTCACTTGGAAATCACACTTTTGTATTGTACGTCGGCTCCCACTTCCTCAAGGGACCAAAAGTAATTGGACAAATGACTCAAAAGCAGCTTCATGGGCTGCATGGGATATTCCCTCATGAATCCTTACATCATTTAAGCAGGTAAAAGATCTGGAGCCAATTCCAGACCATCCCTAGTTCAACAAAAAGAAGAAAGATGAGTGGCCACATCAACAGTTTGGTTCATTCTGAGAAAAGAAAAACACACTGGAGGCCTTGAGAGCTCAAAATGTCCAGGACGATGGTGGATGATCGTAGGATCCACTCCACCCTTACAAAGAAAAACCCTTCACAACATCCAACCGAGTGAAGAACACGCTCCAGGAAGTAGGTGTATCAGTATCTAAGTCCACAATGAACAAAGAAGTTCAGCACAAGGTGCAAATCATCAATCAGCCTCAAAAACAGAAAGATTAAACTTTACCAAAGAACTTCTGAAGAGCCCAGATCTAGGACAAGTAAGATCAAGCTGCACCAGAATGATGGGAAGAAAATGTAGAAGGCTTGGAACGACTCATGATCCAAATCCCATCATATCTTCTCTAAACACGGTGGATGCAGTGTGATGTTATGGGCATGCAGAGCTTCCAGTGGCACTGGGTCACTAGTATTTATTGACAACGTGACAGAAGCAGCTGAATAAATTCTAAAGCGTATAAGGAAAAACTTTCTGCTCAGATTCAGCCCAATGCACCAAAGTTTATTGGACGGTGCTTCACAGTGCAGATGGACAATGAGCCAAAATACACAGCAGAAGCTTTTTGAGGCCAAAAAAAAAAGGTTTATTCTGCAATGACAGAGTCATTAACCAGATCTCGACCCGATCGAGCTGCACTTTAAGACAAAACTTAGGGCAGGAAGACTAACAAACGAGCAACAACTGAAGGCAGTAAAGGAAAAGCATCACAAAGGAGGAAACACAGCGTTTTGGTGATGTCCATGGGTTCCAGACTTCAGGAAGTCATTGCCTGCTAAGGATTCTCATTAAAATATAATTAAGATCTTGTTTATGGTTTTGTTTAAACCTCCTGTTGTGTTCAGTCAAGTCTGACTGATTTTCTCTCTTAAGAAAATTCAATTAATTTCATCTGTTTGTCATGAGATTCGATGACTTTGTTCACACGTGGCTGCAGAACACAAAATAAATTTGGAATTTTTATTTTTTTTTATTTTGTGTATTTATTCAACCTGAATACAGTCATGGTGACCTGCTCAAAAATGAATGGGTAAGACTTCAACACTTCAGACATGAAGTTTTCAAGATTTGGGGCAAAATAAGTCACATCGGTTACTTTTGACCAGGAACACAAAAAATGTTGTGCAACTATTTAAATAATGAAACAGTTTCAAGACAGTGACCTTGGTAAGCATTGAGATAAAGTACTGTGATAAATCCATGAATACACAGCATAAGATGTTACAATCCCTTGTGCCATGAACTGAGGTAAAACACATTTAGGAGCCCAGTCCAACTGAAAAACCGACCAGCAGCTTAGCAGTCAGCTAGCAGCTACAAACCAGCAGGAAGACACCAGCTAACTAGCCTAGCCAACAGCAGTAGGATCTTGACCAGTTCAAACACAGGGTTCATTTGTCCAATTACTTCTGAGCCCCTGAAATGTGGAGGCTTTGTTTAAAAATGGTTTTCATTGTCCAAGCCCTTGAATTAACACCTGAAATCTGCACTACAACTGCATCTTAGTTGGTTAATTTCAAATCTAATATGGTGGCATGTAGAGTCCACATCATGACCATTGTGTCCCTGTCCACATATATGTGGGTACATTCATACCTGCAACAGTCTCAACCAGAGTTTATGTCTTCAGGCTCCTGGTCATTAATGCTTCTTGCTCTCTGCACCTCATCTTCACCACTTCAGTGCTGCTCAGTGTTTTGCCTGCCGGGCTAAGCTCTGGATGCTCTGTGGTGTCAGCAGAGACGAGACGAGAGGAGACGGGCAGGACGCAAAGCTGCAGCTGTAGCATGGCGAGATGTGCTGCTTCACATTTTCAACATTTATCTTTACCAAAAAGAAGGGATGATGTGTTTCTGGGAAGGTGGTACAGGCAATGTACTCAATGATTTCCAAATTAGAGCTTTGTTGTAACTGAATCTGTTTTAAATCTCCTGTGGCAAAAGCAAATATATTTTCCGACACTTCAGAAAGAGAAAATAATGTGTTTTTTACAACATCACAACAGCAAAATCACATGCTGTCCAAAGTGCCTGAAAGGGGCAAATAAAAATGTTGCTCAGATGCTGAATTGCAATAACACTGTGACAGACAATGGTGCCACAGAGACACAAGACTAATAAAATACTCAGAAGAGTCGCAGTCTAATCCTATGAAACCGTAACGCACTGACAGCCCATCACTAACACCGGGCTTTGTGTTCCACGATGGTCGACTGCACAAAGGTACGAAAATGAATCCTCTGGGGTCGAGGGAATAATCAGTTAGCTAAGCCATGTGTATTAATGATGTTCTTATGTCTGCACACAAGCAACAGAGTCGATATTTTACACTAAACAAAAATAAAGTGAAAACAAAACTTCAGGGGCTAATAGGACTAAGTCTTCCCCTGCTAACACACAAAGAAAGAGGAGAAAACTATTTTTTAAATATCTTATAAGAGTTTGGTTTAAATTTTGGTGATGACGAGAGTAGCATTAGCCCCAGCTATGATAGTGAATAAATCTGAGAAACGTTGCTTTGATTTGGGTCTCAGCTCGTCTTAACGGCTGATTAAAGGCGTCCTAAAGCCAGATAATTTGAGAATCACTGATGTAGAGCACTAAAAAGTATAGTGTACCTGTAACTGATGTAACTGTGTGTATTGTGGGTGATATTTCTTTTCCTGTTGTGTTATATTTAATCAGTATTATGCATTTGTTAGACACCAAACTTCACCACCAGGCTCCACTGGCTGTTCTAGTCTCTAGCAGTGAAGTGAACCCACACGTCTTCCTTGTCGTCACGTGATGTGAAACACGTCCTTCTCTGTAAAGAGTCGGCAGGAAAATACTTGCTAAGTGTAAAAGCTAATGATGCTGATGAATGATGCCCATCTCTAGCTAACGCTAACACTGTCAATGGAAGCCAATGTTTGCACACGTAGATACACGTTCATATGTCATGAATTTAAATTTTTTTCCCAGACATTAGAGGATGGATTTTATCCGATAGGCCTAATAATATTTGGAAAATCTAGTTGTGTGACGCATTCATTTTACCAGGTCAACTGAGAAGGACACTTCATCAAATGCTATAAAAGCCCAAAAGTGCAGAACCGATGCTGCTCTGCTTTTTTCTTTGGCCTTGAACACAGGGTAGGTACTTCTCCTATTCATGCACCGTCCACATGTTCTCGTTTTCTTTGCTACAAGCAGCTACAAAAGAAAACACCCACAAAGAGTTGTTCTCACTCTTGTTATCTCTTTTGTGTCGTGAGCAGTTTTGCTGTGACCTTGCTCGGAGTCAGTCATCCTGACTAGAAACAGGTGTGCTGTCATAGTGATTAAGGAACCTAACAAGCGGAACTTGCAGAGAAAAACAAATTTTCCATTTCAATAATTCACACATAATTACCTCTGTCTTATCGGGCAAATTGATACACAACCAATGAGTTATGTCTTCACCATCAAATCCCTCCAACACTTCTCCCATCGCTGACTCTCCCCTTCACTGATGGGGACAATGAAATGACCTGCGCTTCATTTTTTTTCAAGTGCTCTCTGCAGCTGGAACAGAGCGTAGAGTCTAATGGGTTTTGTTCTCTTTGCTCCCTCTTTGTGGAAGCACAGAGGCCATGTGCTCTTGTTACAGCAATCACGTTGATCATCTGGACTCTGAGGCCGACTGGAGTTCAATACGGAGTTCAATAAACTAGTGACCTGGACTTTAAGCCTGTTACATTCTCTTTTCACTCTTCGGGTTACGAGAACAAGAAAGAAGTTTGTTTTGGCCAAATAGTTTATACTTAAAGTCCTCGTAGGGGCACGTGAGCTAAACACTGCAGGAGATAGATGATGATGTGATTGTTGTTATTTCCAGACATTGGATGTTGAGCTGAGAGAACTTTTTCTCGAGGGCTGTAAGAACAAACTTCTTGTAGACAAAAGAGAACTAATGAAGAACAATGGAACCATGTTGTAAAGAAAGTAAAGAAAGATTAGTCCCATTTAATATTTGAAAGGTAATTCCAGTGATTTGGGACGAACTGTGTCTCTGTGGCCTGGAGGTCGACCCAGTCCATGATCTGGAGCTGCTCCTCTGGGAACTGATCACACCGCGCCCGCAAAATAAATAGTTTGGGAAGGTTTTATATGGGGATGGAGAGAAGAGTGATACTGTACATCGTCAGATACCACTAAAAGTTTTCCTACCAGAAACATCCAAAAATATTATAATGATATTTTGTTCACCCAGATTGAACTTCTCTACTTTATTCTTATATCTCAGAACCTTTTTTTTTTTTTTTTTAACGATTTAACTGGTGAAAAATACAACTAATAATTAATATTTAAGCTTTGGGTGTGAGATAAGTATGTTCCACTACTAATTTAACCTCTGAGACTGGCAACGCTGCGTTTGTGAATCAAAGGCTCCACATTTCTACCAGCAATGTTGGGTTATTAACCTTCTGAAACACTGAAATCAGGGAGTTGTGGTCTAAAGGAATTTACCATCAACACCAACAAACAGATACCAACCAAGTTCACCAGTAGTGGTGAAAGACAGCAGGTCAAACAGCTGAATATTAACCTTAATTTTTACTATAAGACCCTGGTTAATCAGACACAGGACAAAAGGTTCTGCAGCTACAACAACTCTTCTCCAACAGACTCAGCAGAGCATCGCTGCACTGATGTAGAGCTAATTATCAATTTATCCTTCCATAGCAAACCTGCTCCATGAATGCAGATAGTGAGAGATTATCAGGAGCCACACTCACAACCCAAAGAGACCTTTAAAACTCGAACGCCTGCCTCCTGCATGATGATCATCTCAGTTTGATTTGAGGAGTTCAGGAAAGTTTTATTCTCCCAGACGTACGATAAAGACCAAACAATCATCTCAAACTCCACATGTGGAATCTGAGCCGGTAACACGTAATCATCGATTCTCATAAAATTAGCTCCAGTTCATTTCTAAATAACTTCACATTCTCCGTGAAGACGTTTTGTCAGACAGATAGAAATCTCACTGGACGTTTTCGCTGGCAGTATTTGCGAGACATTAATTAATCGTTCCCTACGGACACAAACAAAACTTTAAAAAAAAAAGAAAAAGAGGCACAACTCTTTTCTGTGCTTCTGAAATGATGACTCCCTCTGATGTTTATGGTGCAACCTTGATGAGTTAAGTAGCAACTAATGCAGTTAGCTAACGTTAGCTTGATATGAGCATGGATGTAGCAGTTTCAGAACTTAAATATGTTTTTTCAAGGGAATAAATTTATATGTGCCCTAGATCTAGAGGTTGGGAAACACTCTCTCAGGTAAATATAGTTTTAAAACAATAAATATGGTTATAAAACTGAATAAATTAAGTACATGTGGTTTAATAAGGAGTAAGTTAATAGATAAAAACACATTCAAGCCACAAAGAACTTCATTTTTTATCTAATATTACAAAAAAAATACTTTTTTTTTTGTCCTATTCTTGTTTTTACTTGTTTCACAGATTCACAGTATGAAAAGGCCATAAAAGTCTGCATTGACTCTACACAGGCTGAACTCTCTCACTTCCTCCAGGCTGTTTTTAGGTCCACACATAATAATAATGAATAGTTTTAATAAAAGTTCTTTGTGTTTTGCTTGATTCCTTGTATTTTACTGAATAAACTTTTTAAAGAGGTTGGATAAACTGGCTAATAATATTATTATTTGACATTTTCCTTTTTATTAAGACCAGATTCTGCAGGTAAAACTCACCTGGACACAACCTGTGACTTGGACTTGATCCCATCTCTGCTTCCTACTAAATAATATAGTAACTACTCAATAAAAACCAAAAAAATATATATATCCCAAATAATCAAAGCTTGAGGACAAGGAGTTCACTGCACCACTGTTTTCAGAGCAGCTATTCGATAGTACAGCACACGGTTTATGTCATGTGTTTGTAATTGGCTTCACTAACTCCTGCTGGTCACAGCGAGCGATCGTCATTACGGTTAAAAAAAAAAAAAAGAAAAAAAAGCCAATTTCTCCGTCTATACAGCTTCCAACTTCTCGAATGTGGAACTGAAATAAATTGCTAACAAGCTGGGCTCAGCCATCCATTTTTCCTCCGCGATCAGCTCAGAACCATCCGTCCGTCATCCTTCATCAAATATTAATGGTCGAATTTTCAGCTGCCCTCAGATTCACGGAGTCATTTTTACTATCACACTTTCTTTTATTTTATTTCATTGGTTGCAACCAGGGCTTGACATTAAGGACATTAAGGAATTTCAGCAGTGACGGGAAGCACAGACACTCCCACTCCCACGGGCTGAGTTTATATAAATATTTTAATTGCAGTTTTCTCAAACGGCTTCTGAAATACTAAACGAAGCGGTGGAGTGATAATGTGGAGGCCATAGTCGTACTGAGAAAACCCAGGAAAAGAAAAAGGATTGAGAGACAAAGAAAAAAAGGTGTTTAACTTTAACTCACTTAATAAGTAGGAAAATGGAGTTTTATCCGAATATTACATGTAATTTATTTGGAGAGGACAAAACACTGGATACGTGGCTGAAGAATAACATGTCCCTGGAAAAGAAAAGAAAAGAAAAGAAAAGAAAAAAGCAGAACGGGCAAGAGAGGTGAAAATAACTAGGAAGCTAATTTTGCACAAATAAAATCCCCCTGAATCATTATTTTGAGTCAGGTTATTGAATAATTCAGTTGTAGGGCTTTTAATATGTGATAAGAAACCACATGTTTTATTACTATAAACTGCATATTTTCATATAAAAGGAGCTTTAGGCCGAAGTACAACCTCATCGGAGCTGGATGCCTGATAATGACCTGCAGTGTTAAACATTTGTTGATATTTAAGGGTCATTTACATTTAAAAAAAACGCTGCCATGAGGATCATTATTGTGTCTAGTGAAAATGCTGAGTGGGTAGAAAGTTTGGAAAACAAACAGTCACAGCAGCTGGCAAAACTGGTTGCAACACTTCTCTCGTTTGCAGTTTACACAAAATATTACAAGAAATAAAGTCTTGACATATTTCACTCTGTGTGTAACGGATCCAGATACTATATGGGTTTAACTTTCTGAAGTGACTGACAAAAAATATTGAACTTTTTCACATTATTCTAATGTTTTAGAAATTATTTATACAACCTGAGACATCACAGCCCAGAGACATCAACACTCACACGTTTACAACAGTTTCTTTCCAGCCACTATCGGGATAATAACCAAGGACATGAAGGCTGGAAGGAATCACTGCATCCACACCATGAACACTTAACACCTCTACAGACAATCTCATCACACAGCTCACACACTGGAGAGCAGCTACTTCACTGTGCACTTTTACATTTATATTCGTTTTTTATACTTTCACAAAGTGTGTGTAGTGATAAAAGTGTTGCCATTTAAAATGTTTACCTTGTACTTTCTTGTCTCTTCTTGTATCTGTGCACATGAGAATGAAGTCTGTTCTACTTTATTCTCTATTTGTGCCAGATTTCAGCATGAAAACAGATGTTTGCGATGCTGCGTGAGTCCCCCAGTGATGGAAGCATGTGTTATAATCACTGTTTACCAGCTGGAGCGACTGGCTGTGTGTGTCTGAGGCAACAACACTCACTTTAAAGTTGCACTAATTGATTTGTCAGGAAATTAAAGAACAGAACTAATACATGACACTGACATTACGATATCCTCTCCTTTTAGCCTTTTTTTCTGATTTTGTTTGCTGTTTGGTACTTTGTTTTAATATGTTTGTTTTATTTTGGTCACAACAAAGAAAAGAAAAGCAGTACAGTGCGTTTCATACATGCATCATGGTGTTTGTGTCATACTATTCAGTACAATGTGCATACGATTCATTCTTCCCAGAGTTCAGTACATTTCTCTATTTCAAGTCTTAAAACAAAGGTGAGTCTCTCCATACTATAGATTACTTTTACACCACTGGTCCAGGTTTGGGCGGTCGATTTGCTACGATCTGCTACTTGTCAAAAGTATCTTCACTAAGTATTTATCCGTGTGTAGGACTGTTTCAGGTGTTTGTATCAAGATATAAAGTAACAAAAGAGAAATCTGGCTCCACCTTCATTATTTTGTTAATCTCAGATGCTGGATTTTTGGACAAGGCCAAAAGACATGGAAATGATTCTCCATAGATGTTCCACATTGTCTCCAATAAATCTGAAACTCGTTGCCTGTTGGTAAATGAGAACCAAGAAACCTAAAGAGAATGAGCTAAAAGCGTGTGCACTGTCGAGTCAGTTTATTTCCTATGCATTTTTATTTTCTCCAAGATATTTGGGATCAGTAGGATCCAAGAACTACAAAACCTAAGCATCGTCTCTCAACAGGAAGTAGTTTTTGAATAAAACTGTGTACTCATACTGTATGTGGACACTGGGATTATTTCAATACAGAATTGAAATATTTTCAATATTTATATTATAATAAAGTCACCAATGTGTGACATATTCTAAAACTGTTTATTTTAATACCTGAACATGACTAAGCAAAGATAGAACAATGAAGTCCCAACGTCTTCAAATGAGAACTTGCTAATAAATCACTTGCTCCATGACTGATGAGGTGATTGAGCTACAAACCTTTTAAAGCTCATTTAAGATATTTAAAGGAAGTAGACGCTGGCATATTTAAGTGAGGACCTTTTACATACTGACAGACGTTGGTAATAACATTTATAGGCCCATTAATGGTGAAAACAAGACATTTATTTAAACATCTGCCCCAAAGAGTTACACTGTAGAATCTAACCTCTGATGTAGCAAACATGGCGCCATGGTTTGAGTTGGACAGAGTCTCTCTATTACACGGCCATGTCCACTAATGAGGACAACGGGTTTAAATGAAGCAGAATAAGCTGCAATAAAGGTCTCAGGAGGTTAAGATGGTGCAAAGCTACGAGCTTTTACCTGTGAAAACACACGCTGTAATTTAATCTTCTCTCTGAACAAAAACAACAGTGAGTGCAGCTTTAAAGCTCGACAGCGCCGTTAGCAATGGAGCGCAACGACTGAACAATCGGTTGTCGCGGTGGTACAGGAGGGCTCAGGTTTTATCCAATTATTCCCTCTACGGCTCAGAGCTTTCCAATTAGAGAAATCTGTTCAGCTTTGTCTACGATTTCTACTCCTCCGTTTCCTAACGACGGCAGGATGAGAGGTGTGACTCACTATTAGACTAAAATCTGACATAATTAGTGAAAGAGAGGAGCTGGGTGGAGAGACGGTAACGCCTGTTTGATCACTTACACTCAAGCAAGCAACTGTGACAATAATTACACAGCTTGAGAAAGAAGGAAGAAGTTAAATCCACATGTAAAAACTGCAGCAGCCGATAATCTTAATTAAATACTTTATGGGTTGTATTCTCCTTCTTTGTGCTCCTCAGTAACCTTCAGAAGAGGAGCACGGCTCATGTAAGATTCAGGTTCAGCCTCAAAGCACCCGCGGTTGTGTCAGTGTGTGTTTGTATCCGCGGAGCTGATCTGCTCCTACCTGGGAGACGGGAACCGTGGACATTTTGACACGTTGTTGAAACAGGACGCTCAGTATGCGGTTTTGTTGCTCCAAGTCAAAAACACGAGTCCTCAGTTTCACACATTCCTCTTTCAAGTCCTAGAAAAAAGAGGAAAAATCAACAGCTGTGATGCGAATAGAGATTATTATGCTCTACTTTCTATTTATCTGATGGTGATGGATGTTATTTTAATCTGAATTCAGGAGTTAATTAACCTAAATGCATCATTTTCAGTATGTGCATGTTGGATTTACCATGGTCTCATTCACTCAAATTATTACTGCCTGCAGTGATGAATTTAAAACATATTTTATCAGCTGAAACGTATGAAACGTGGTATTGCTGATTAATATAATAACAATTAATTGGAGCTGTGTTACCCTGTGTATCCTGATTGTTTGTCCATGTACTAAACATTTCCTCTACATGTTTTATTTTTATCTAACTGGTCTGTCCTCTGCTACAGGACAGGACACACATTTAACACATATTTATCTAAAAGCCACAATTTTTCAAAGCACTTTTAACATTTGCATTTGTAAATTCTTCAGCTTTTACTGAGTTTAAATGATAATTTCTACTCTTAAAACTCTGTGCAGAACTGTCCATTCACTGCCCATGTATTTCTTTTGCATGTGTGATTATCGCTGCATGTTCTAATTCTATTCTGTGATATAAACTAATCCAAAACAGTCCACACTGAACAGAATTATTGAAGCCCTTAACTCAGAATATGGCATTGAAATACTTGGTGATAACCACTTGGAAAGGACAAGTGGTTATTTATTCCAAATAAAAATATCAGAAAGTACATTTGATAAATGTTACAACACAATGGCATCATGTCCCACCACTGCAAGGTTAAATAAATGTCAGGCATTGTTGTTTCCTTTTGGCTTTTTCTTTACTTTTACACATTTTTCTCTTTATTGCGGAGAAACAGTGTGTGTTGGATTAAATGTGTAATTAACGTAATATATTTTCATTATCACCAGTTATGTTCTTGATTAATTTGAGTGTCTATAAAAGGGCAATAAATAAATAAAGTTTCTTCTAATTTACTTACAACTGAGGACAAAACCACTAAATGGTTTTAAATTTTCTTTTTCCTCTTTTTATTATCCTCTTATTAATTTTTTTATTTATTTCATTGTTTCAGTGCTGCAGAGACACAAACAAACCTTTTGTGTTAAGAGGGCCTGGACCACCTGGTTAGCCACCTGCAGGAGACACATAAAGGACAGATAAACACACTGATATATAGATGCACGTGTTAAAATGAGCGTGGTCATTATTTTAGGATAAGTTTCATAACTGTGTGTGGTGCTTTGAGATGCAGCGTAAATGAAGTTGACCCCGTATTTTGTCTTCACAGTTTCTTACAAACAGATAAATTCTGAGTGATGGTAAATAAACAGTAGGAAGGAGTTACTGTAGTTGACTTCATCTAAAGCACATGCAGAACCTCTGTCTGTGTCTTTTTAGGTAATAAATTCGTTGCTGTGATGTAATTTACACAAGGTGAGCTTTCAGTTCTGAGCTCTGGGTCTGTTTATTGTGTTTTTTAGTTTCACATGAATAGAAATAAAGACGTTTTCTTTCCCGTTTATTTTGATTTCTGAACTGGAAGCATATATTATGTCTGGACACAGGGACAATAAGTGTGTCCCCACTTTTTTTTTTGTGTGTGTCCGCATCAAAATGATTTCCCTTCACCCCTTTCATCTTTCTATCAAAACCTCGGCTCATTCAGACCATGACAGGAAGCCTCTGAATACTGTCCCTCCCTCCCTCCCTCCAAAAAAAAAAACATCCATGTGCATAATAAGACTCAACAGCAGTGGAAGAGAAATTAATCCCACAGCAGAAACTCTGAAATTCCTGTCCTCAGCCCGAACACGTTAAATTCTCATGGGCAGCCGTCTCCATGGTAACAAGCCCATTAGTGAAAGAAGCTGCTAGGAAATAAAATAAAGTGGAACTCGGTCTTGCCAGCAGGAGAGAGATGGAGGGGAGATGAAGAGAGTCCGAGGGACACGACGGAGGAAATAAAGAGGGAAGGAGCTGCATGTGAGGCCTGGGAGCCTCCTGCTCTTATTCTCACGTCGCCCGGAGCTCTGTGGTCGGCCTGCATCCATTAGAGGTGTTCCCTCCTCTGGACGTCCCTCAGTGGACTTCACTAACGCTTCAGACAGTCACTGAACACATGCTAACTTTGCTCAGCAGGCTAAAGTTTAAGATGAAAAACATACGTGTAATTATTTTGTCGGGTAAAATTGATCCTCTTGATTTTCTGTCCAAGATATAACGAATAGATGTGCATTAAGTACGGAGCTGGAGGGCAGCAAAGCTAAACCTAGAGACTGGGAATAAAACTAAAATAGATCTTAAAGTTCAAATGTGTTTATATCAGTTTAGGAAAACCCTGCCTTCAACTAACAGAATACTAAAACAACAACTCTTTATGTGTAGGAAAGGCTGAGATAATGAAAGGATGAGGACATTTGTAATTTCATGATGTTTGAGAAATATTGTAAATATTATAGATATTACTAAGAAATGACTAACTAACTAAACTGACCCCCTAACTTCCTCTTACACTTGACTATTTTGAGTTATTTAAAAATATTGATGGCACTGATGTTTACGTGGAGTCAATATGAAGCCACTGGAAACCATTAGTTTAATTTATAGTTTCATTTACTGCTGCATAAATAAGCAACAGTGGGAAACAAGTGTTGGCATAACACACTAAAGTGCTAAGTTGCATTGTGGGTAATGTTTGCACCAGGTTTTGCAGGAGTAAACAATGAATAAAACGTGTCAAACATGGAGCTGTTTTATTAGTGCAGTTCAAACTAGTGAAACCACAGTCGGCTTATGAAAATGCTTAAGGCAGGTTTGAGGTTGTTACTAACTCAGAAATATTGGTGGGAGTTAAAGTTTGGTGAGCAGGTGGGGGCGTAGCCACCTTAGATCTCCTCCACCCGTCTCTCAGAGAGGCCACGGCTGTTCCGTGATTTTATTTCTGCACCAGGTTGTAAACTTGTTTATCTGCTGTTAACTTGGACGTTTTAATGTTAAAGTCTACAGGGACCGATGCAGCATCGAGTCACCGTTCAAGGAGCCGCGCTTGGCCTCGTTTTTCAACATTTGGGTTTAACACTTGCTTAATTAGCTGTATGTGTTTAGAAGAGGTAGGAAGACTTTTCCTCCTCTGAATGGAGCTGTTTACTCCGGCCAAGATAATTAACCACTTCCTAGTCTCCAAGCTCCTGTAAATACAGGAAATCTTAATCTTGAAAATGACCTGGAACAACAAGTCTTTGCGTATCAGTCCGGTCGACTCACTTCTTCTTCTTTTTAAATCCTCTCATACAACTTATTTCTTCTCTTTGACTTTAAACTCAGTTTGAAACATTTCCTCTTATTGTTTTTATTGTTTGATTGTTTTAATATACTGTTTTATCCATCTTTATGCCTGTGCACTTCTTAGCGTCTTATTGTTTCTTTGTTTCGTGTTTTTATTTTATCGGTCCTAACGTCTGCGTCGAATGGAGACGGATTAAATGTGGGACTGTGCGGTGCCTTTGACGACACTCACCTCGTCCAAACAGCGTTCGTACTGTTTCCTCTGGTTGTCATTTTCCATCGACAGAGCTGAGTTCTCTGCCTGTAGAGACAAAACACACACAAGCGTGAGTGGCATTAATAATGTTTGTGCATGCAGTTCATTTTAGCAAAAACAAATGTGAGCTTTTGGTTCCGTTCGCTCAGATACAGACACAGAGAGACATAAGTGGACAGAGGCGTTCTCCCTGCAGACCTGTGGGATTTATGGCTGCACCAGAGGAAGACGTTTCTAAATGAGTTCTGAATTCCAGGCATCCAAACTGCATCCAGCCGAGCCTCGCTGTGTCTGTGAGGCAGACTGGAGGTTCCCCAGGTATAATTCGATTACTGACAGAGGTTTTGCCCGACAGGGAACAGAAACCATTCTTGGAACTCGGGAGGTGACTCTCCACTAAAATGATTAATCCAGTAAATCTTCGAGCCTCGGCCACCTGAGCAGGCTTATTTCACTTAGGAGCTGTGGGCGGAGGTTTACAGAAAATCACAGAATTGGCTGATTACAGGAGGAGTAAACAAAGTCTTAACTCTGAACCAAGCTACTGAAGCTGCTCCAACACCTGGCAGCTGAAACCATAAAGATTAATATCTCAACACAATAACCAGCGTATAGACTGACTATAGACTACAGACTAAAGAAAGGAGATATCTGGTAAAAATGTTTTTGGAAGGAAGTCAGTATAGACTCACTTGCCACTTTATTAGGTACACCTATTCAGTTGCTTGATAACACAAATATCTAATCAGCCAATCACATGGCTGCGATTCAATGCATTTATTCATGTAGAGGTGATCAAGACAACTTGTTGACGTTCAAACTGAGCATCAGAATGAGGAAGAAAGGGGATCTACTGGGATTTTCACACACAACCATCTCTAGTGAAAATGCCTTGTTGATGTGAGAGGTCAGAGGAGAATGGGCAGACTGGTTGGAGATGATAGAAAGGCAACAGGAACTCAAATAACCACTGGTTCCAACCAAGGAATGTAGAATACCATCTCTGAACGCACAACACGTCCAACCTTGAAGAAGATGGGCTACAGCAGCAGAAGACCACACCGGGGGCCACTCCTGTCAGCTAAGAACAGGAAACTGAGACAGTTCACACAGGCTCACCAACACTGGACAATAGAAGACTGGAAAAACGTTGTCTGGTCTGACGAGTCTCGATATCAGGGTCAGAATCTGGAGTAAACAACATGAAAGCATGGATCCATCCTGCCTTGTATCAATGGTTCAGGCTGGTGGTGGTGGTGGTGGTGTAATGATGGTAGGGTCATGGTTTAAAGAGATTCTCATCATAGATGTTCAGCCGACAAATCTGCAGCAACTGTGTGATGCTGTCATGTCAATATGGACCAAAACCTCTGAGGAATGTTTTCAACACCTTTTTGAAAGTATGACATCAAGAATTAAGGCAGTTCTGAAGGCAAAGGATCCAACCTTTTACGAGCAAGGTGTACCTAATAAAGTGGCCAGTGAGTGTACATTCAGAGCTGAACCCCCAGACGGATCCTGCTGCAGAAATAAGTCACTACAAAGATGTAAATGTTTGGCTTCGTGCTCACAGAGATGCTCCTTCATCTACAGAGAACGTCCTTCAGTGTTTTAGGCTTAACTCTCAGATTCCAGTGGAATTTATTAATGGGGGCAGAAAGTCCACAATTTCTCCTCTCTTATTTATTTATTTATTTATTGTTATCATAAGTTATAGGGAAAGTACCCAAGTGTGACTTAATGACTGGAAAGTACTTTTAAACTAAATGGAAAAAACCCACTAATGTTTCTCCAGTTTGGAATTAATGTTTAATTACAGCGCGGTAGAATAAAGGCAACAGCATGAAAACTGAATAACCACATAAACCAACGCAATTTAAGACGCCACTTCATTCAGAAACGTTACGCAGGCTTCCTTAAGTACCACAGTACCACCACAGAAAGTAAAATACTACACAACAATCACTGACCTACACTAGCAAGTATCCATGCAGGTAGTTATAACTTGAACTGTACTTCAGGCTCAGAAAGCAGATGTGTGGGTTGACCACTATCATATACACAGAAACATGGCAGATGTAAGTAAACACAAAACACAAACCTGGTCTGGTCATGACGAACATGCACATGTACAAAATAAATCACCAGTCCTGGCTCCTTATGTGTCTCCTTTGCTCTTTGTTAATGAATATGATGTTTACACACTTTGTAAAAGCAAAAAAACAACATATATGTCACAGTATTAACTTTCAAACCCCTTTATGTTTGGAATATTTTCTGTATTGTGGTCATTAGCCTTTGTGCACATATAATCCTGTCTTTGCTTTTGCTGAATTTCATCTGTTCTCCTCCTCTGGATTAGTTGTTTCCATTATTTCTTTTCCTTGTATTAGCCTAATGCTGCAGGGTTCTAGTTACCTCAATCGTAAATATTCATTAAACATAAAATGACGCCTTAGTTTCTCTGTGCGTGTCACACGTTTCCCTCCTTCCTCCTCATCATAACATTATTTGTGGTATTTTCACATTAAAAAACTTAAAAACACATGAACAAACCAGAGTTAACATCCAATCAGCAGCTTAACCTATATCATCTTTAACGGCGCAGGGCTCAACATTAAGGCCTTTTCATTGGTTACGTCCCGCTGCATCACAACAGGACGCACAGTCTCCGTGTCTTTGTCTCGTGAATGGACTCGATTACCCATCAGTCACAGCTGAGGTGGTGCATTAACAAACCTTTATTTTTGTAACTCTCCACGTTATTTCGTGGCTCTTGAGCCAGGTTTTAACCTTCTATGCAAACACTGGATGCTGCCTGTCATCAGTAACTACACATCACGACACATATTCTACTTTTCACCGTCAGCTTTCACGTCATGGATTCAGTGAAGCTGCTGTGGCTTCAGTTTAAGTTTATTTATTTATGTTAAACTGAAGTTAAACTGAACACTCTGAAGTATATTGAGGTAGTTCACTGCAAAGAGCTGCTGCTGTGGCTTAAAATTAGTGATGTTTGATATCACTGATTTACTTTCTGACCCGATAATAATAAAATTCAAGCTGGTATCGGTGATACTGATCTGATCCTGTGTGTAAATGAGCCCTAATGTGTCTGGTAAACCTAAAAACAGTGGTGTATTTCAAATCATAGCTTCATCAAGAATATAAGACATCAGAGCCATTTATTAATTTATGTTAAACTCTGAAGTATATTGAGGTAGTGGCCTCATTTACTATAAAGCCGAGCTAATACGACAACAGAAAAACCAAACAGAGACACAATCATACAAAATATGTGAAAACAATAAGACCATTAAAATAAATGATTGTTTAACTATTAACAACTACTATAAAATGTAAACTTGCATCTTAACTCTGACCCTGTTCTCTCCAATGACTGAAGTATCGAAAGTGTCGATATTTTGATTTGAGAATTTAGAGCCTAAAGACCTGGTATCAGAAGTATCGACATTTCAGCATCGATCCACACATCACTCGTGAGGAACGTCTCTGTCTGTGTTTTCCACGGCTTGTTTGAAACTTTTTTTTAAGCGTATTGCAGCAGTTGGGTGCGGAGCTTCAGGCTAACAAATAATGATCTGTTTGTGCAGACCTTCATGAAATCTTTATATATTTCCACGCAGTTTGCATTAGTCGGACATTTCAGCAGTTAGATCACTTTTACACGACTGAAACTTTAGAAGGGTAAAATCAGTAGAAGTGTTAAATGTGCACAGGACAAATAAATGCTGGTACGTTTAACCACACGGTGCATCTAGAGGGAGACAGGACAGAGCATTAGCTGTGCAGACGCTTTGTGTTTCAGCCATGACAGGTGCTTTAATTAAATCCTCATCAGCACTGAGGTGTGACGTTCAATAACCAGCCCTGATCTGCTGACACTGTGTTCACCTTTTGCAACACCAGTATCAAAAATAGTAAAACAAACCACCGGAAAATGGTAACAGGAGTGGTAAAAGTATGATTGCTATAACTGCTTTAATACATTTATGAAGCAGAATCTGATGTGAATCCATTTTCAGGTGTTCTTGTTCTTTGCTTTGCAGGGGATAAAGGAGAGACATAATGAGACCTCTCAGCAGATGCTAAGTCCTATTTCCTTTTCAGCGGGGAAGGTGTAGCAGAGAGACGTACTGTACATTCACTGGAACACTGACTCCGAACGTTAACTACCCTGTCTATCGCCTTTTAATCACCACCTCCTGGATACGAGTAACTCCTTTGTCTTTGGTAGTTTCCATGCCCCTCGGACGGCTCTCGAAACAACAACGCGGCCTCATTTTCTGTGATATTCAAAGACGCACGGCGAAGCACAGTAATCATATTTGTTTGTCATATTTTCAAATGGAGGCAGCTACGGATTCAGAGGCTCTGCTACATTTGTGAATGTTTCCTTTTAGAGCTGCTTAACTAAAAACTAAAACTACTTTGGCTTTGCTACAAAGTAAAATCAATTAACATGTTTTATAGTTTTCATCATTGGGAGATTGGAATTAATTCTTTTTTTATTATTATTTTAAAACAGTATAAACCTGGAAGACAGACAGAAACTGGTCACAGAGACTTATAAACAAGTGCTCTCTTCAAAAAAAGAGTATTTCCTAAGTAACGAAGCAACAAAACCAATCAATGTCAGCCTCTGGGAACCTGATGCACCGTCCTTGAGCTGCCTACTTATTCGGAGACTCTACAGATATCAAATAAAGTAAATTTAATTGTAGTAGCCCCAATATCGTATTCAATCTCACACGGGGGAAGGACCTGGGGAATAAGAAACCTGGAGGAGGAGGAGGAGGAAAGGGGAACGGTGGCGAGCCATGCAATCCACTTTACCTCCAGCACTCTGAGTCGCTCCAGCAGGGGATTGCTGTCTTTGGAATTGTCCTCTGAGTTGTCCACTCCATCACCGTCCTCGGGTGAGGTGGGTTTCTCCGCCACCGTGGACGTGGGACCCTCCAGACTGTCCTGTTGCTTCCACATTTCCTCCAAGAGTTTGTCCTGAGACGCAGAGACGAGACCAAAGATGTTTGACTTGACGTCACAAAGGAAATGAAAATGAAGTTTTCTAATGGGTCAATATATAAAGTTTCTTCTAAATATAATATGTACAGTTGAGTAAATTGAAAGTTATTTATGAATATGTTGTAGTAACACTGTTGACTCACACACGACTTTATATTAAATAATTAATAAAGAGGAGGAAGAACAAACCTTAGAGCAGGTCATGTGACTTCATTCATTATTTAGTGTTGTGTGATAGTAAAATTAGATTTGTAAAGACGTTTTCTCGCCATGATTATTATTATTATTTTCCATTTAAAAAGTGTAATGCCAAAATATATCCCAATTACTTCATAAATCTCACTTAACATAATAAAGGATAAACTATTATAAAAAAAATGTTGTTGTTATTAAACATTAATTTCATTATATATATTTCCAATCATATTTATGGCATTTGGTAAATAGAATACATAATGGTGAAAAGACCAGGCTCAAAAACTGAGCCTTGGGGAACTTCATGTCATTTTATACATTCAAAATTTTGTATGAATAAAAACAAAGTAGTAAACTGATTGCCTTGCACTGCCTTGCAGTACTTTAGTAGAGTATTTTAAAGCAATTAAGTTAAAGTTAAGTCAAAAGTTAAGTTGAGCAAAGTCATAAAAAGGAAAAATTCAAAGGGAGCAAATATTATTTTTGCATGTCCTTATGTTTGCTGTAATATGATTATTAATGTGGTTAAATTAGGTACAAGTAAAGGGAGAAGTATTTCTACTTCCTATTAATTTGAATACACGGTACTAAATAATATATTTAATAATATACTGAGGCTGGTTTATTGTTGCTTCCAACTCTGCTGGAGGACGATTCATCTAAATACATTAAACTCTTTTTTTTTCAGCTTCCACTCAGTAGCACTTTTTGTTTTAAATGTCTCCTTGAAGAGCTAACCTCACTTCTAATCCTTTACTTTATTTAGTTTAGTTAAGGATTTATAAGGAACATCTGTGGGAACATCTGTGGGTACATCTGTGGCTGGTATCCTCAGATATTAGCCTGTAACTGGATGAAATTGTTTTCATACTACTACTGCTGCAACACCCCAGCAAATATCTACCATTTATGGAAATCTTTACAGTAAAAGTCATGTTTCTGTGTTAGATCTGCAACATGGCGAATGAAAAGTGAAACAATATAGTTTGTGTATTTTCTTATACCTGATGTAATGCATTTGTGCCATAACTTTCATTTCAAAGCATGAAGAATTCAGATTATTCACGGGTGTAGGATTATGCTGTTATCAAATGTCTTAAATAAACGAGTAACCACTGGGAGTCTTGGAGGCACCTTGTAAGCTTTCATCAGGTCCAGTGGGTCCACTTTGGGCCCTTCCAGTGAGTCCTGGTTCTGTATGAGCGTTCGCACCGTCTCCTCCATGCTGTGGACAGGAAGAAAACAGAGAAACAGGTTAATAACAGGCATCATCCACTCAGAGGGATGAGCCCACACAACATGGAAAAAGGTTTGACATCGTGGACAGTTGTCAGGGACCATCAAGACTTAAAAAAATAAGGAAAAAGTGGAGTTAGATGAACTAGGAGGCTTTATGAAGATGTGCTAAAGAGTTAAATATGAGACAATATGTTCATAATGATGATGCTGATATGAGTTTACTTGTTTTTGCTCTGAGGAGTTCAGACTCTTGGATCTGCAAAGCGTCTTGAGACAATTGTTATTGAGGAAATATAAATAAAAAACAAAAAACGTATTCAGGATTTATCATCTGAGAATATTTTCCTGCAACTCATCCAAATTTACTCAGATATTACATCCTGCAGACGTGCGCATAGTAATAAGTAGTAATTAGCAACAACCAGTAATTAGACTTAAAAACTATAATGTTTTTTTGAAATTGCATTTTCTTACTCAAACATAATATGGCTTTTGTTAGTCCTTGTATCAAAAGGGCATCTGGGTTCATTTGGGGCTGGTGTCACATCTGTTTGAGTTTCAATGATGGTGCTACATCTGTTTACATCTGGATCACTGACCAAATGTCCCTTAATGTAATAGTATTTGACGAGGCAGACACCGAATGGAGAAGTTAACCATGTCTGCAGTACAATGTCATTTTTCCAGCCTGCTGAGCACAGTAATGAAGTTTGCTAATTGGAAGCAGAGGTGTAGAACTGAAGCTGATAATAAACCGGTCGATCTTTAATAGAACATCCACCACAATTCACACAGAATTTATGAAGAGCGAACATCATCATCGGACGAGCTGCCGCTGAGACGATGTTCACATCTGCACACGATGACGGAAAATAGATTGGCCACCAAAGTCGTTTAAGGTTGGGTGTGATTTTAATAAGAAATGATGTTAATGAATACTTCATCAAGAAAATACAAAAAGCCTCCGGTACTTTCTTTGCAATCGTAAATAAAAAATCAAATTAACTGTTGCTATGGGCAATACTTTAATTATAGTTTATACTTTAGTTGAAAGATGGAGAGATGTTGTCTTCATGGTGCAGAGACAATAACTTGACCTGAATGTCACATATACTAAAAAAGATATATTATATATTTAGTGCACAGTCATCTCAGAGTCTACAACCTCATGCAGCTGAGGAAATTCTAAATTACTCCAGAGATGTGCGAGGCCTCCTACATCGCTACGATCCAGCCTGGGAACATTTCTGTCTGGTGTGGTAGAGTCTGGATCTGCTCTATCCAACCAACATTCACATCAGTGCTGCTCTGCAGGACCAGGGCACAGTGAATTATTAGTATTATTACCATCCAGACCACAGACAGGTTTCTATCTGCACCATTATGGCCTCAACTTAAAGGCTGAGAATGAGAACGATGTGCAAACCGTTCAGTATTTGTATTTGAATAAACTTCAAAATAGGTGTAACAATTAGTTCCACTAAGTGTAAAAATAAGTTTTCTTTAATTGTCCTTTCTAATAATTATGGATGTATCTGCAGTATTGGTTGATGTTTTGCATTAAATGCAGCTAATAGAGGTGATTTATTCTGACTTGACTGTGAAGATGATTTGATTGTTGTATTGAGGCTCAGCAGGTCGAGAGGTTAGAGGTTCAATCCCTGGAATGTGGCACATGCTGAAGTGTCCTTGAGCAAGACACTGAACCTCTGTGACTGTAAAGGCTTTGAGCACCAATAGGTAGAAAGGAGCTATATAAAAACAAGAACATTTACCAGTGGACAATAGTCTGAATTATCAAGCTAACGAATGCTAACAGACAAATGCTAACATGAGAACCTGACTGCAGACGTCTCAATACTAATGGAACGTAACAGAATAATCTCCAGGTCAAACTCCCAAAAGTTATTTGCTGCCTCTGCCTCAGTTAAGGTAAAAAAAAATAAATCTATTAGACAAAAACAGTCACAGTTTGGTCCAGTCACAGTCTTGTCTTGTTCTCTATACAATTATTATACCTTTCCCAATACTGTATTCGGTTTCAGCTCCACCCCAAATATGAACTATGAACACTTCTACGTCAACTCCATCCTCATCCAACCCTTTACTGTGTACAGCAGCGACTCCTCGTACATCAGACTTGTTTAGTGCAGACTTGCTAATCTTGCACAGTGTGGGTTGCTGCAGTTTTATTTCGCTGCTGCTGCTCCTGTGCACCATGCATATGACGAAGAATAAACCTTGAATCATTGAATCCATGAATCCATGATGATAGACAATAAAAAAAAAAACTATGTTCAGGCTGTGCATCCATTTCCAACACCAGTATAGCAAATATCTGAGCAAACAGTCTTATATTTATATGGCTCCATTCATGTGGAACCGTGTAAATGTTCACTCTCCCATTAACTCTGATTTGTTGTCTACCGGCTCCTGAGGGGAACGTCTGACTGACGGCTCAGCTGCTAAACGCTCGACACGGCGACTGGAACGTTGAGCTTTTCTGTTCGGGGGATTTGACAAGAACGAACACTGGGCGCAGAAGAGGAACTTCAGCTCTGAGGGCAGGGAAGGAAAAACTATTGAGCAATTTAATGCAATAAATAAATAAATAAATGTACATCCTGCTGTGTGTCAGTCCAGTTAATAAGACTCCAAAATGTTCATAATGCTCTGACATTTCTTCACATTTCTTTCCCTCTGAGCTGTTCATGCTTGACAGACACTGACCACGTTCCCATAAAGTCGTACGCAGTGATATTTTGCCCTGTCACTTCTACAGAAGCCTTTTCCCCTTTGTTTGATGCCGTTAGCATTAGCTGCCGACCGTGAGCGAGCTGCTGGCGTTCCTGCCCCCGGTCGCTGCCACTGACCTGAAAATAGAAAATAACAAAAAAAAAAACAAAATGGAAACACCAGTGGGTCTGGTGGCTGGAGGGGGTTATGCTAAACTTGAAGACTCATTTTGATGTGAAATTATGGAACAAGAGAGAATAAAGTACCAGTAAATTACACTGTTGGATGTTGTTGGTTCAAATCCCCCAAAGGAACAAACACACTGAACTCCACCAAATGGGAAATGTCATGGAGCTTTAATTTCATGACAGACCAAACGTGGTCTACAGTTGTGTATATAATGCAAAAATGCCATGTGGTGATTGGCTATAGGCCTGAAAACAGACAAAATGTGACCAACTATGTTAAACTTAAACAAAATCCAACAATTATATATTGATCCATATGTTGATATGGAGACATTAGATATGTTCCTCCTGTATCAGACAATTCATTCATTCATTTTCTGTAGGAGCTCATTGGGAGAACATACAAACTCCAAACCCAGAACCTTCTACCTGCGAGACATCAGAGCGAACACATCTTCTTCATTGGTTTGAGTGAAATTATTAATACATAATCAGCCGTCTGTGGTTTGACACATGACTTTGACACATGATTTTTCCCTGAGTCCTGAGATGAACTCAATCTTCATTGAGCAGCATCGGGACGGAGGTTTTAAAACGTTCATACATGACCCAGAATACGTGTGATAATTTGCATCAGTGTTAAACAGGTGATGAAGCGCTGACTGTAAACTCACAACAAACGAACTGAGAAATATTTAAACCTCACACACATGATCTTCATAAGGCAACTAAATGTCTTCATGCAGCCAAACCAACTACGTCCACATGCGACTAAAGAAGTGATTAATAAGCAACAAATCAACCTACAGTATGTGCACAAACATGATGAGTGTATTTTATGTTTTCCTTGCATGTGATTCTCTTATTTATTTTCATCACACCTGGTCTACATGAAATCTTCCTGCTTTCCTCACAAATCCATGTCGCTCTCATCAATATTTCATCCGTTGGCTCCTGGTAACTTCCCCACCCAGTTCTCACTCACCCCACTGACTGCAGGTCATTTGAGACGAGGCCGACCACACGAGTCCTCCGCCCTGTCACTTCAGCTCGTCACCGTCCCGTGTTTGTGATTGGGCACCGAAGGGGAAGTGTGTCTGCTGGTGCCTCCGTGGACGGGACGGGAAATAATGCTCAGCTGAGTCCCCTCAGAAAGGAGAGAAACAAGCTGGCGTCCTGTCTGCGTCTACCCTAACGAGGCCTCGTCCTCTTCGTGCCATCAGAGTCTCATGACTGAAATGAGGTCTGCAGGACAGTCAGACAACACAGACGTTTGTCCTGCCTGAGTGCAGAGTCATTGTTCAATAAGCAATAAGTTTTCACTGTGATACCAAGACACAGGATTTGGATTCTGTGATATATATATGAACCTAAAGCTAAAGACAGGGTTTGATTATTATACTGGGTCAGTAAACGAGGACTAGCCCACACTCAGTCAGTTCAGCCTCCTGCCCTCTGGGAGGAGGTATCACAGTCTCTGTTCCTGCTCCACCAGATTCACAAACAGCTTCATCCACCAGGACGTCAGGAAGCTGAACTCTCTCCGACTACAGAAGGACTGTGCTATTGCACATGTATATTTACACAACAGGCCTAAATTTGTTCATAACAGATCATAGTTTCATTGGTTTACTCTGTAACTTATCAGGAGACATTTTTACTATAATTATCAGGTATTTGAGTTTCTCTTTCTTCATAGTTTCCTCCTCTGGCTTTAACAACATCATGACATATACGAGGCATTCGTTCCTCAACAGATATTTACATGAAGACTCTCAGAAAACAAAGAGTTAAAGTGAATAATGTAAACTCTGATTTGTTTTTTTTTTTTACTTTTGCACTGAAGTTGTGACTCTTGTAAATCTTCTCGACCCTAAAACTAAGTCCTTCTTCTTTTCTTCTGCTGACATTTATCCAGAAATGATCTGGTAACATTAATGTTCACCTGAAGATAAACTGAGGAAAATGGTTCATATCAATAGGAGCAGGAGACATTGAACTCATGCTGGTTTTTCAGAAAGGCATCGTGAACAGAAACTTGAAGTTGCTTCCAAACGTTTTTCCTGTGGTACATATATATAAACTTACTATGACCGACTGTCTTCTGCATGTTTACAGCCTCAACCTTTATTACATGTTTAACTGTGCACTTTAGTTATTGTTTACTTCAGTGTCAGAAAAAGTCTTTATCTGTTGTGAACTTTACCTCTTCACCGCAGAATAGTAAGAAACATTTGTAATTGTCTTTTCTTCTGAGTACAGACTCATTCCAATAATAGTATCAGTTCCAGCTGTGATGCTGCTGTGACTTCAGTATCAAACTCTGTCCATATAAACCTTCTACTACAGGAGGAGAAGATCCTGAAGAGAGAAGCTGCACAAACTCTGTGACAAGTAATTTACTGGACGTATAAAAGAGAAACTGTAACAACAGTATCGATCCGATACCGATACTAGCCTTAGTATCGACACTATTGACATTTAGATTAATAAAGTTACAGTTAACTTAAGATGACAGGTATCATCTAACACCTTTTGAGGAAGACGTCAGTGAAATCAGCTGCCCAGCAAAGAAAACGTGCTAAACGTTCTGTTCTAAATGTTGTACTGTATCTACATCCTGACAAGAGACATGGACAGTTATAAGAGACGACACACAGACACACACCCGCGCATGTTTTTACAGTATTGTCGATGTCTTAAATGCACACGACCCCTTCCTTCTTACCGGAGGGGCCGACGTTGCTTTGTGACATTTTTGCTTCAGGCTACACTTTTGCAAAGCGTGACCGACCTCAGTCTCATCTCTGGACAACAATGTATGAATGAACGGCCTAGTTTCCTCCTTCAGCGGGGTCATGTGACCCTGTTAAGTAAAAGAGGACAAGCGCACGGTGCATGGGAAACTGTACAATTCCTGTTTTATTCTCAGTCTTTATCTGCGACGAGCTGAAGCACAGACGTCTACGTTCTACTTTCTACTTACGCCGCATTAAATTCTTTTCATTATGATTCGACAAGCAAATATATAAGAAACAAGAACAGAACAAATAAAAGAAATATGTGTTTGCACTTGCAAAATACAAAAAAAAAAGAAATGATGTCCCAACTGGTGCATATGCTAATCACTGGCGTTGCCGTTGTGTATCTGTCTTTGTGGAATAAATCTAAAAAGTTGGAAGCTACATGAGAAGTTTTTAGAGCTAAAGTTGTTTATAAAGAAAATGAGAGGGAAAGTATCCTCCAGAGATCCACCAGCATCTTTAGATTCCAGCTAATTAGCTCCTCAACACAACAGTCAGAAGTAGCTTAAATGTGTAAAAGGCTGCGGTTGAGGACACGGCACATAACAGGATTAAATGGACCCAAACATGTAGAATAATTGAACGGGGTCATTTAAACATTGCCTGCAGTTTAGTCGAAATGTGAAATGTTATTTTAGAATTTTATGAGAACTTGCTTCTAAGATTTCACCCAGAGCTGAATCTAATCTGACGTCATTTCCCTTAAAAAACGGAGCGGCGGATCAAATATCTCCTGCGTGGCAGAGGGTGAATTAACTCACAACTCACTGGGGAACTAATGTCACACCTCACTGAACTTATGCAGATACGATCGACCCTGGATTAAGAGGAGCTGTCAGGAGCCGAACAGTCGGCTGGACATAATGGTTATTATTTCCCTCTATGGCACGCTGGGAGGGGAGATCAATAACCTCACACCGTGGAAGCTTTAATATCAACTTTTAGTTTTGAGCGACTAAATAAAAGTGTATTCTAGGACATGTCTTCACGTGTAGCAGCTTCTGGAGTTAATGAAAGTGTCCAGCAGTTCTTCTCACTGGCTCCGTGTTGAGCTTTGATCCAAGTGTTCAAAGTGTGTCGCTTCTTTTTGTGCACACCTCACATCTTTCGTCCCACGTTACCCACGAGGCAAACACTCCACGCAGCTCTTCTCTTTAACCCGCCGCGTCTTGTGTTTCATGGAAAGTACTGAAGTACTGAAGTGTGCTGTGGTGGGGACGTTACCTGGAGAAGTGCTGCTGCAGTGTCACCATCTGCCGCCCACACTGCTGAGACTTCACCCTGTCCCTTCTCTCCGGGCCCAGATGTTGTTTGCTCTCCAGCTGGGGATTATTTTTATTGTTATGGATCAGTGTTTGGCGGCGTAGCTGTGGGGGCAGACGGGTAAACACGGTTAGTTTGTTGTTAATCTTGCATATCATAATCCCACTGAAGATTTCAAAGGTAAAGTGCATCTGTCTCCTTCTGTACTAAACAGTCGGCAGGTTTTTTAAAAAACTTCTCCTCCTCTCGCGCTGTGGTTCTGAATCAGTGTCGACGTCCTTGTTTTGTCCTCAGCTGACAGGTTGAGAGTTGGTCAAACTTCCTACTCGTGACATTTAAACAGGGCCTCGGGCTGAACTGTCGTTTCAGAACCAAATACCTGTGTATCTAAAAAACAACCAAAACATGCTCTGATACTGTCATGATCGGGACGAGAGGGGAGGAGGGTACTTTTCCTAGGGTATTTTATTCTATTCTACTCTATTCATTTAAGTAATTGATATATTTTATTCTATTTTATTTTCCTAGTGACGATATCCTTTATTAATGTATTTTTTAAAATCATTTTAGTAACTGTAATTCTTTTTTGTAAATAAGTTTTACTCATTTTTCAAACACTTTCTTCCCACAAGGATTTAAGGTTCTGAACACATGTACATCATATCAAATTACACAAACGAAGTAATGGATTCACCATCTCACCCTCCCATCCAACAGTAAACAGATAAATAAACAAACAAAACACAGGAGAGATAGAAAGAGAAAGAACTGCTGCTATGAGCTTTATCTAGGTTCTGCTTCCTGTAAAGAAGCACAGAAATCAAAGGGGGCCTCCATATCTTGAATGAAATGTTTCTATTGGAAAAGAATCAAACGTGTCGTAAGAAGTGTGGTGAAAACATAACTTTTTGTTTTATGATAGTCTCTTAACTTATTTATTTTCTATTTGTTGCTGGTTGTTGCATCTGCTGTTGTTGTGATCATTTTATCAGTGTTTGACCACCATTAAATTTCCCTTAGGATCAATAACATGTGTCTATCTATGGCTGTTAATATAATTATAATCATATTCCCTTATAGCTGGTCCTTTGGGTGTTTACCTGTTTACCTGAATATTAACCAACTGAACAAAAGCCCCTTCATGTGCTGCGTACTTAACATCTGCCTCTGTTTAATCCAGTCTTCATTGTCGCCCTAATGCTGAGTGGTCGAATGCAACTAAGAAAGTAGAAGAAAATTGCAAATATTCCAAAATAAAGCAGCTAAGACCGATTCCTGCCCTGCACTGTAGTAACAGGTCCAATGTTCTATTCTAAGAAACATATTGTTTTTATAAATGGATTAATTATACTCATGACTGATATACTCATTCCACTAGACATGTAAAACTAGTTGATTTTTTAAGAAATCAGTGATGTACAGTGTCAGTTAATTACTTTTCATGTGTTGTATTCTCGTTAAAGCCTTCTTCTGCATCATCTTCCCATAAATATAATAATAATGAGGACAGTTTCCAGCCTATTTCAGAAAGAATCCCTTTTTTCTCTGCTCGGGTAGTAGCCTCCGGCCTCAGGGTTGAGTCGCTGTGACTCATTTTACCCATCAGACTGCATCAGTACCACGGTATCATGCAGCGCTGCAGAGCAGGAGGCAACTCATGTCTGGGGTCATGTACTGTAACTCATCTGACTGCATCTGCCATCTGCACCATAGATGATCTGGACCTTAGCTAGAGAAGCAGGCGGAGGTTGGATGCTGTTGTAGGCGCCGCCATCGTCATCAAAGACACATGAGACACGATGACACATCAAAATGTTTTCTGTAGAGAAGGGACCAGACTAAACCAGAGTCCTAAAACTGGCTAAACAAATGTCATTAATGCTATAGTTGCACTAACTATAGTCCCATAAGTCCCCGTATGGGACCACAATGACCAGAATACTTTGCAACAACTTTTTTTGAAGTTTTTCAGACACAGAAGGATTTAGTTTTTCGTACACATCTGTATAAGTAACAAACACACACGTAGGATTTGTTGTTGCTGTGATGAAGAATGACTGGCTGAGGTCTAAGTACAAATAAATGCAAATAATTTAAGTATAATTAGAGTGACTTAAGGTCCAGTTTCTTATTCGTGTGTCCTTCAGTCAAGAAGTAAACTCTATAAACTATAAATCATCTCTTCTATAAATAAGGTGTGGAGTCCCACACGGGTCGGTGTTAGGGCCTACACTATTTATTCTACATATCAATGACACATGCGATGTATCGGAAACACTGAGAATGTTATTATTTGCTGATGACACAAATGTGCTTTTCTCTGGAAATAACCTACAGAAGCTACTGGAGACGGTCACATCAGAAACGTATAAACTGAAGACATGATTTGACAAATTAACTTTAAATTTGAATAAAACTAAGATTATGTTATTTGCAAACAATAAATCAAATCATGATTGACAATGTAAACATAGAGACTGTGTGTGTGACAATACAAAAACCTTATAAACCTCATATAATGTATGTTAAGTTAGAGTAATGTAGTACTGGGAATAGTTAGAGATATACTGGACCATAAAACATTATATATTCTATACTGCTCTCTGGTATTTACATATTTAAATCACTGTATATTCAGATATGAGCAGCATTAACACGGTTAAATGCAAACGATGGTCTGAACTGAACTAACATTTCCAGATTTTCTCTCTGAATATGTGAACCAAGGTGTTTCAGGGCTTCAGGGTAAAAACCATCTGCACTGATTTAACCCGGTGAGGACGTGAACACTGGATCTGTACTGCCACCTAGAGACGTTTACAGATCATTACCTTAGTGCAGGATTCTGCAAAATTTAAAGAGAAACCAGAACATGATTCTGTTTGACAATGGAAACGTCATCAGCTGGTTTATAGTGTTTGTCAGGAAATGTCCTAAATCTGCAACATTATTACTAAATAAATGTTATGACTTTATAGATTTCTGTGCTATCGTAATAAATCTCAACAAAGAATAAACAGCATTCAAGTGATTTATCTATATCTATAATAAAGAGGAATAAATAGAGAATAACTTGTAAACTATCCCTCAATTCCTTTATTATTTATATTTATTATCCTTTATTATTATAATATTCTCAGGTAAAGTCTGATTACAGACAGGACATTAATGTTCACTTGCACATTTTCACCTGTAATTGTGCTGTTGTAATAAGTCAACATGTCGACACCAAAAAATAAAATAAAAGTCTATTATGATGGTTTGTTGTTTGTTTGTGTTTTTACTATGACACTTAGCATGAAGCCCAACAACAGCTCTCAGTGAAAACATGATAATTTAATAAGTGTCTGATCAATATGTTCTGATATATATTATGTTGACATTAGCTACTAAACGTTTTCCTAATAATAAACGTTCCTATTAGATTCCATGCAGAGGCTATAATGTTACTATCATTTTTAAGACTTATTTGCTTTTATATCTTCAAGTATTTGACCTTAAATAGATTATTTAATATATATTTAATATACAGATATTGTCTATTTAAATCTATGTTGCTTTATACACAGATTATGCACTAATGTTGTTTACTTGGAGAGTTTCTAATTGATTTGATGATATAATTCATCATATGAGACATCATATGACAATGCAAAAATTAGACATTTAAAAGCAACTTCAGGAAAGAACTGATTCACATCCTTTATAAAGGATATTTGTTTTGTTTTTTTTTTTTTTACTTTTGAATAAGTACAAGTCTGAATGTGTTTGTCAGTCTTTGGCCAGTAGATGGAGTTCTTCATTCATTCTTCAGGATCTGATTTGGTCTCGTGGTCTTTTTAAATGTGACTCTGTCCTAAACTATCAGACATCACATATTAAATGAAAAGCATTTCTGTTGACAAAAATCCTCGACAGGTTTTGACCAGAAGAGATATATATATATTTATAGGCTTTAGTTTGCTATGCATTTTTCATTTCTCTTATTTGTCTTTATTTGGGATTAGTAGGAGGAAGAAGTATCAACACAGAATTGGAAATAATGAATTTGCAACATCTTTAGTTAGAAAAGTTATAGCTTGTTACTGTTGATAGAATTCACGTGTTATATTAAACTAGAAAAGCCAATAAGTTGAAAATAAACAAGTTTCAGCTGAAAATTTGATGAGATCAAAGAGCAGAATGAATCAGCACGTTTTTACACCAACTAGTATCTAGTTAAGAGGATAAAATTTTAAATGAAGCAGAATAATCTACCACTAACCGAACACTTAATGTCCCCGTATGAGGACGCAGGGTCTCAGGAGGTTAATTAAGTATGATTTATCTAGAGAGTAGCTGCTGATATCTAAGACTGATGCCTCACAGCATCAAGGTTCTGGGTTCAGATCCACCGGCTGACCGGGGCCTTTCTGTGTGAGTTCTCTCCAGATACTCCAGCTTCCTCCCTCCATTCAAACACATGCTAGTTAGGTTAATAGGTGATAACTGAATTGGTCATAGGAGTGAGTGTGAATGGTTTTCTAAAAGTTAAAAGCAGAATCTGTGTACGTAAAGATTTAAGGATCAATAACCTGCCTGTTTCACTCATGTTTAATCTATTTAAGGTCTAAAAAACTCGAGGAAATCAGAACAACAATGTAAAGAAGTCGTAAAAATGTCCATATTCACTTATCAGTTCCATGAAAATGAGATTATAGTTAGTGATAGTGATAGTGTTAGTGATACTGAAATATCGATACATCCGATACCAGGTATTTATGCTCTAAAGTCGATTCTCAAATCAAAATATCGATACTTTTGATACTTCAGTATTTGGAGGTGATGTAGGAACACAGTGTAACTAAACTACACTAAACCACAACACAGAATACAAGGCTTTTATGATGATGAGGACAGAAGAGGAGAGAACAGGGTCACAATTAAGATGAAAGGTTTCATTTTATAGTGGCCATTAAACGATGGCCACTACCTCAATATACTTCAGAGTTTGTAATAAATACATAAATCACTCTGATTCCTTATGAAGCTATGATTTGAAATACACTACTTTTTTTAGGTTTACCAGACACATTAGAGTGTGTTTACACAAAGTATCGGTATCGCCGATACCAGTCTGAATTTTGGAAAGGAAATCTGTGGTAACATCACTAATTATAGCCTCTATACATCATCTATTGTGGAAAAAAAAACAAGAGAAACTGTGTCTTCTGGTTTCTGTTCATCTCAAAAAACAGATTTGTATCATATGTTTAAGAAGATATTTGTCTTAACTTCTGCCCAACAACACGAAACTACCAACAACTTACACAGGAAGGTCTCAGAGGAGCTGAACCTCCATAGATGAACAACACGGCTGCACTAACAGTACAACCGGCTACAGTAACATCTCATCATTATCGTCCTTTTACACCGGATAGTTTCTTCATCCTCTGTTATTTACACAAACACAGTGACACGCGGTTCTTTAGACAAGATCTCACCAGAGAACAAATGGAATAATTACCAACAGAGATCAGTTTTCTTTCTTCAAGTACAAACGTCCATTTAGACTCAGTGGCTAAATACACAAAAAAGATGCTGCACAATGGATTTAAACAGTTGCACACACTGTCATTTATTCAGATAACAAACCCATAGTCTAAATTCTACGAGCCTCCTTTCCACCTCTTTATTCGCACAACAAATAACAAAATTACTGTCAGCTGTGAAAATACACAACAGTGACAGAGCTCAGAGGATGTTGTATAAAACCTTAGCTGTGTATTCAGAATATTTAACCACCCATAACTGATTCCTTTGGCTGCGTAGGAGCAGGATAAATACGACGCTTCATCATAAGTTCAAAAATGCTTCTTTAGCCAACGTCACTGCTGACGTCACGGGAGCTAATCACGCTGTGAGGGTCGATTAAACCTCGGCTCTAATTCCAAACCTCGTCTAAAACACGTTACATCTCGTTTTCACACTTTCACCAGCACGTGAGCGAGTTTGTATGGTTCAGCGTGAGTGTATCTGCACGTCTGAGACAAGCAGGAGAGGAAAAACTCACAGGAAATAACCAGAGAGCTGCACCAGCGCCGGGTCACATAGGACTTAATGTCTGTGGGACTCTCACAGAAAGACGGCAAATAACCAGACTTTACAACCTGAACTACACCTTTAAATGTGTTCACGATTTAAGGCGAGACGCTGCAGGTGAAAAGGGTAAAATGTTTAACTAATAGATAAAACCATGAAACTTCTCCAGATGATTAATCACATAAATAGAATATTTTTTGGTATTTAAATATGCAAATGAGGAGCTGTCTACTTAAATATGCACTAATTTGCATACAGAGCAGAAATCTAAATTCTTGTTTCCTTTTGTTAACATATTATATTTCCAGGTATCTACAGAGGGAATTTGAGATATCTCTTTATATCACTCCATAAATCACAAAAAAATCTAATGTTGCCACGTTTTTAGGAGTAAAATGTTCTATAAATCATTCTCTGAGTGATATATGAAAAACCTGCAGAATGCAGTTAGGAATAAATCTGGAAAGTTTGGTTTGTGTATCAGCTACAAAAGTGGAGATTTCTGAACTCACCTTAAAGATTTACATTGCAAAATCATGTATATTTTTATTGGAAATCACGATGAACCAAATTTCCTGTTGTGTTGTGTTGTGTCTCACCTTAAATCATTAGATCATTCATCTTTACTGACGAGTGTAAGCAGCTTTAAAAAAAACTTTTAAAGGTTTTCTTGAATTGAGAGACAGAAGGACACTTTTAATTAAAAATGACCTGTAAAAAATTCACATAAACTAAATACATTGTTAAAGTTGCCTGTATTTACGCCTGGAGTCCAAACTATTCCACCCATATATAATCTCTTCTCCTAATAGATCAGCTGTTAATGTCAGTGGGACAAACAGCTCGATATTTATTGTGCTTTTCAGTCACAGCGGTTGATGCAGGAGAAAAACAAAGCTAGCGTGTGTTTCACTCGAGGGGCTTTTCAGCCTCAAAAGCTCTCCAGTGTAAATGGTGTAATTACATGTCTTCCTCTGGGGTGGGCGGGCGGGTGGGTGGGGGGGTGAACTGATATAATCAAGGCAGCCGTCCAGCCCCTGGCATTGATGTTGGATAGAATTAGGACAGGACCTTAGTCAGATTTTGCCCCCTGGGTGTTTTACGAACACATACTTGTCCCCCAGATCACATCCTGCTGATACAGCGGCGTGCCAGCCTTGTGACTGTACCGTGCCGCTCACGCTGAGGAATGAGCGCAGGAAATGTAGATTCTGACGGGACTTATAAGGACTTTCAGACACCGAGTGTAAGCTGGGAATGAATTTTATAAGTAATAGTGTGAATTTGGACATTAAAGAAGTTGTTTTGTATTTTTTATTTCTCTTATTTCTTTTTTTTTTGCCGAAAATACAATTTCCCTGAGGGAGTCGTCACCAAGGGATCAATAAAGTTGGGTCTAAGTCTTAAAGCCTTTCTGCACTAAAAGGTGAAGCTACACAGACTCTAGAGCTGTAGCTGACGTCCACCTCCCCAGAAATATAACTACGCATCACGGCCACACAGAGAACAGGAGCTGTGATTGGTTGTCTTAGTACCAGCGTGTTTCTGCCTCAGTGTTTCCGGCTGCTTCTCCATCTCTGCACTTTTCTAATTGTTTCGGATCAATAACGATGGAACACATCACACGTTGGTATTTTTGGTCTTTCCGGAAGAGTCTACCCGACACCCTGCTGAATAACTGGAGGTAATAGCCTTTACTGCTGTAATTGCTAAAAGTCGTGTCCTTCTTGACTGGAAATCCACAGCAGCTCCTTCCAGCTTATAATGGATGAATGAGGTCATTTTTAAAAGTAGAGACGTGAACAAATTCTACGATACATAGCAACTGTTTATGGATTTGTTTTGTGACAATGTAACGCCCTCATCCATCTGGTTTTATTTGATGTTTTCTTTTCTTTCCTGACGTGTAATTTATTTATTTCTTTAGTTATTCTTGTGTTGCAAATCTTAATTTAATTGTGTATAAGAAGATGTTCTGGCATACGTAGGTGTATAAACATTAATAAAAGACATGAAACAGAAAGACGGACACACATCAGGGAAAGGTTAACTGAGAAAGTTCAAACATTTGTACGACTCAGGAAGTAGAAACAAAAATTAATCCGACTGGCAAAAAAGATGCAGCGCCAACTAGTGTTTGGGTGGAGTTATTACAGAATGAGCCGGACTGATGAGGTATTTCTATTTCTCAGAATTTTGTAAAACTTTTGCTTATACTTTTACATTATTTATACGTTTTACTAGATTTGCTTATTTTAATTTATCTTTCATTTTACTACTGATTCTTAACAGTGTTTTTTTATGTGCAACTAAGCCACTATGACCAAGCAATTTCCTTTGTGGATTAATAATAAAATCTGTCTGAGTCTTACAGACAAGGCTCTGTCTCAAGTCTCACATTTCGTTGCATTTCAATAAGTTCACACTCTCTCACGCCACACATGACGTTTGTCACACTGAAATATGATAAAACTCGCTGCACATAGACTTATGGTTAATAATCATTGAATAGATGAGGTGAAGGTGGGCTATTTGTTGTTGCCGGGTGAAATAGAAGCGCTCTAACCACGCCTTCCACGAATGCTCGAAAAATGCACTTGTTAAAGAAGAACTGGAAGTGGAAGTCTGTGATCTGTTAATCACTTCATCACTTAAATCATTACTACAGTATATTACAGTTTTAGAAATAACAAAGGCCTGTAAATCTATTATACTTAAAAATATCTGATCATAGTTGAACTGTGTGGCTCTGCTTAGACACTCATACTCTGAAGTTACACTACCCTGTCATCATAACTCCCTCTGACATGATTTCATCTATTTTTTGCCTGGTGTGTAAAACAGAACTGAATAAAACTTCCACAACAGTTCTAATGACAGACACAATGTTTTCAATCTTCACTATTTAGTTTCACATGCTAACTTTGGCTAATTAGCGCTGAATACAAAGGTCACATTTGTTACAGAACATGGCTGATTTCACAGTAATCCATCCAGACAGTGGTGGAAACATTCCAGTCGCAACTTCTGCAAGAATGAAAACCTGCAAAATCTGTCATTTGATCAAGAATATCTGTTTCAGGAACTGAATCATTAGAAATTATATTCGAGGGCTCTAACAATCAACTTAACCTAAATGTTTAATTTGATCCAGTGTCAAACTTGAGGGAAAATGTCAGGGGCTCACCAAGGTCAGGAGGATCCATCGCCTGGGGAGCAGCAGAGTCTGTATAACATTTTCTGGCAGTCCGTCCAATAATTGTCTAGACCATGATGGAGCATCAGACCTTCGGTGTTTCCCCTGGAGACGTTCTAGTTGGTTCAATACGGTTCAATAGCTAAGAATGTGCACAGCATAAAAACTCATATGCATTAAATAAATGAGGTATAACAGCTTTCAAAGCATCTAAGATAAAATATGCATAAAGTCCAAATAACAAGAAGCCAGCTTTACTACATTATAATCAAAAACTACGACTGGAATAACTAATGAGTCACCAGTGATTGCACTCATCTGCTTCTAAGATACAGAGAAATACTGAAAGGTTGGCAAAAATGAAAAATATCTAAGTTAACACGAAGTCAACCTGCCATCGATGAACCCTCCACCACTTCAAGTTTTAATTTCCTTTGGTAAAAATGGAAATTTTATGCATCCCTTGCTCCTTTCATCCCATAAATAGTCCTCGGTTGGCATATTTTTAGCACGTAGCTATTTTTTATGCAGCCTTGATGCTGCAGAGGTTCTAACTCGCTGTAATGCCGTCACCATTCTGTCGTTCCAAGTCTCTAATCTGATTCTGCACCAAACACTCGTCTTTGATGCAGAGCTATTTATTACAGATCCTCAAGTTTTATTTATTCAGGCGATGATTCAGCTCCACACACTGAACCGCTACTTTATATCTGAGGACATGCATCAATAAGAAATACATTTAATAGACACCGATCAGGCAGAACATTATGACCAGAAATCTGCAAAAACCGTGACTCATCAGAAAATGAACATGGGCCTCTGGGACGTGGAGGTCAGGTCGACACCTCGTGCTGTTCTTCATGTTTGTTTTAGTTGTTCCTAAAGCGTTTTTGTGTGTGTGTGTGTGTGTGTGTGTGTCTGTGTCAGGCTGCATCCTGCTGCCATCAAGGAGTGTCATTGCTACAGGGTGGGGATGTCTGGTCTGGTCTGGTCTGTGTGGCCACATGTCTAAGTAACATCCTCATGAATGAACCCAGGTCCAAAAGTTTCCCAGCAGAAATTAAATTTTCACAAGATGGTTTAAATGTTATTTACTTCTCATAATGTTTCTGAAATGTTACTTTTTGTCAAATGTTGTTGTGTTTTCTGAAATGTCATGTTAGCTGACATGTCATTGTGATTTCTGTTTTGTTTTGTGAATTGTTGTGTTTTGTGAATTGTTGTGTTTTGTAAAATGTTTTTGTGTTTTCTGAAATGAAGTTGTGTTTTGACCTTCAGGGCCACTGTAGGTGTGACCTCCTCCAAAGAAAACTTAAATGACGTTTCCCCAAGAGTAGCATCGTGTGATGATTCTAAAGGCTCCTCACAGACGTGTGGAAAAATCATTCATTTTATTATTTACATCTGAACTGTTTTAAATACAAGGCCAAGAGAAGCCGTCTGTGATAAAAAAAGTAAAGTTTGATACTGATGTTGACCAGTTAGTCAAGGAAGTAAACACAGTGGCAGCAAAATACATCTGAAACTGATACAAAAGGAGTAAAATAATATGAGTAAAAACAATTGCTACATGTAGAGAATGAAAAAATAGATGTGAAAATATATGCAGCTTTTACATATCTTATATATGAAGATCAATGGTAGATTTTTTTTTATAGAATAAGTAGAGGAGTAATCCATGATAATCTATGTGGAAAGAATCTTATCCTAAAAAAAATCCTTTTTTTTTCTGTTTTTCAGAGTAATTTATTTATTTATCACTCAGAAAAAACTAACGAAGTGTATTACTTTAAATTAAATTACACAGAAAAACTGAGTCCTTCTACTCCACCCGACCAAAACCTCTTTGGGAACTGCATGGGTGTAACCAGACCAGCACTTCCAGGACAGAACCTTTTAGCATCTCATCTCCTCCAACCACACAAACCATCCCCATTCATATCAGCTGTATTCATCAATAAGCTCCACAGCACAATGTCGAACATGCTAGCAGCAGTTTGTCTCAGAGATGTCAGAGCGTCTGGGTGGTTGATGAAGAACCTTTATGGCGTTATGTGTCTGATCTCTTTCAATAAAGTTTATTTTGACGAGGGGCTACCTAGTACTGAGGATAACCGTGGTATTAGACAACAAAAATAAAGTTAAAGACACATGCTTTAGTGACTCCAGACTGAATTCTAAAATACTTTTCACCTCATTTTCCTCTACTAGTCGGCCTTTCCTGTCAAAACCTTCCTTTAACCTTTGGGCTACATCTAACCTCTTTTATGTGGCTGCACAATGCCCTCATTCAGTTTCCCAATCTAATGCATTAGAGTATCTGCTTCAATGCGCCATATAGGGAATAGATGCAGCCACAGAGAATAGTCATCTCCTGACCCTAAGCTACTGTATAAGTCCTCCGGTTTCAGGCTTCGAGGTCAGGTCAGCCGTGCTGCTACGTTAATACCTTTCAAACGTCTCTTACTCTTGAATGAATGTGATGCCCTGTGTGAGGAGACAGCGGTGTGGCTTTCACAGTAGATTATGAGCCGGCTGTTATTTCTCCAACCATCATGTCAGAGGAGTCGGTTCAGTCTGAACATGAGGGACGAGGCTTAGTCGTTTCTTTACTCTCTACAGTGTTTGTGTCGTTTGACCACTTCTCCACGTTTGCTAGAGTTTCCTCTTAAGCTAAGAAGCTACAGCACCAATGACCAGCAGAAAATGTTCTCAGCCAGTGTAAGACGATGAGGAAACTAAAATTATAAAGGTCAGGACTAATTTTCCAAGTAGATCATCACAGTTAAAGGAGTAAACTTGTGGAACCAAGTACTTGATGAATTAAAGTCAAGCCCCCTAACTGTAAATTCAGAAAGATGTTTAAACGTAATCCATCTATTTGTCATCTGATTAACTTGACTGGCATTGGTTTTTCATTTTTTTATTTCTTTTATTTTGCTGCTACTTGATGGTGTTTGCATACGATCTGGAGAGTCTATGTTCGAACTGATAAGTTTGATTTTAAGATACGAACATTAACGTAGCTGACCAGTGTAAAGAAGCTGTGAACACAAAACTGAGATATCTTTAGCTTATGTAAACCATCTATCAGCTACTAAAATAAATCATTAGAAGTTTTAAGGGTGTATTCATTTAGTCTCATTCTCTGGTTTGGTTGCAAAGTCCTGAAGAAAAAATCTCTTCAGCTGTTAAACTATTAACTCTGCTCATTATAGGTAGTAACTGTGGTTTACCGCTGCAGTCCAGTGTGTTTTTAGAACAGCTTCACTGCAAAGAGCTGCTGCTGTGGCCTGAAATTAGTGATGTTTCTGATCCGATAATGATAAAATTCAGGCTGGTATCAGCGATACTGATCCGATCTTGTATGTAAATAATGTGTCTGGTAAACCAAAAAAAAGTAGTGTATTTCAGATCATGGCTTCATAACGAATACAAGACATCAGAGTAATTTATGTATTCATTTTAAACTCTGAAGTATATTGAGGTAGTGGCCACATTTACTATATAATCAAGCTGATACAACAACAGAAAAACCAAACTATTGTGAACTACTATAAAATGAAAACTTTCATCTAAGTTGTGACCCTGTTCTCTCCTTTTCTGTCCTCATCATAAACGCCTCGTATCCTGTGAAAGGTTTGTTGTGTTGCCACAACTCAATAGTTTAGTTGTGTCCCTACATCACCTCCAATGACTGAAGTATCAAAAGTATCAATATTTTGATTTGAGAATCGACTTTAGAGCATAAAGACCTGGTATCCCTGGGTCAAAGGGAAGTTAGTATTTGCAGCACAGGTGACAAGGTGTCACCTCTTGGCTTTAAGTCGTACCTCTCTCTCTCTTTGCTGTGTTTTTTTTGTGTTTTCTAATAAAGGTAAAAATGTGAATGTTTTAAAGACTGTCCATTCCATTCTGATGAACTGACTCATCAACTTGAGAAGTTATTTTCCAAAAACACTGATTGTAGCTTTTCTTTGCCCAAATCTACTGAAGCATTGATAGAAAGGACAGATACAGAAACAGAAACAGAAAGATTAATCCATCCAGATGTGCCAATATTTAGAATAAATGCATCTTGTTTGTTTGTTTATTAATGCTCACATTCCAGTTTATCCTCTATATTTCTCACATATTTTCCTTATTGTTCAATTGTCCAGACTTAATATTGCACTGACCACTGCAACGCATTTCTCACATGTGTGAACGTATGTGTCAATAAAGAGATAATTCTAACTCTGGATGAATAATATCACTTCCAGCTAACGCTTGTTTATGCTGACGTGTTGATGATGATCAGGCTGCATAATCTGTCAAAACACGCACAGTTTACGTCTGTGTTTTAGGACATTTATTGACATCCCTGCCCACCAACATGTAAATGTGTCAGCATGAGATACGTGAGGCTTTGAGTAACATAAGACATAATGTTTATGAAGCTTACTTCCTTTCAGCAGCTTTTACAGCCCACTACCATGATAATGCACATATTAAATAAAGCTCAGAGGAATTAAAAATGACTCGCGGGCTAATGAAGTGTGACACAGTTGCAGCATATGGCATCCCTGTTCCTTGCTAATCCACTGACCTCCGTGTAGCCTTAATGAACTAACATCCACCACTTGGTGATGATGTAGAAGATGTGCTGACCTGAGACTTTTCCCATGACTCAACAACAACAACAACAACAACAAAATGAGAAAATGAATTAATGCTTTTTGACCAAACTGAGCAGGAGAAGGAGGCTGATTTGGTTCCGTTGCATCCAGATGGAATCACTTTATCTTCCCTTGTTGTGAGAAGAACAAACAGTTTTCCCTCCCGAGCAGAATGAAGCCAAATGCTTTCAGGAGCCAAAAAGGACTTGAGTAAATTATTCATCCAGGTCTTCTGTGTCTGTGCCATCCTAGCCTACTTTCCTTAGTACTTGAGGGGGAAGCACATTTACTTGTTGCTCCCTGTGATATTTCCCAGGTCATACATTATACATGCAGCTATTCCTGCACGGTGCATGCATACAATAACACACCGATGCATTCAGTTTGCCACGGCCACGCTGTGGTGCTGAACGACACAAATACGTTCTGAAGGTTGAAGGTGCAGAAACAGAAGCTGGACCTGGATGTTGTAGTGGTAATTTTGTTTTTTTGTTTTTTTTCCACACACACAAAACCCTAATCATCATCGTGACATGATGCAGGTCAGAGCGGCGCATCCTTACCCTGCTATCTGTCCGCTATCCGCTGAGGCGGGTGTCAGGAGGTGGCGGAGACGTGTAAAGAGCTCCTCATCCGCATCACACTGGCAGCAGACCACCGGAGCAGCGGCGCACGGCGAAGAGCCACGACTCCACAATCTGGGTCAGAGCTGCCGGAGTCGTTCTCATGGCGAAAAATGAAGCCACCGAGGGGAGTGCACACGTCACGGGCCCACATGGATCCTCGCATCCAGCCACAGTCGCATCCTCTGTCTGGTCTGCAGTTGTTTTTTTTTTGGATCCAGATGAGCAAAATCCGCAAGGTGCTCACATCCACATCCACATCCACAACGCGAGCTTCCTGCTGCTAGAATATAACCTTGTCTGCACGAAGCATCACTGGCTCACTCACTGTCTCTGATTCTCCTCCTCCTCCTCCTCCTCCTCCTCCCTGCCTCTGCTGCCTAATTCACTGCTTTATCGCTCTATTTCTGTCCTTCTCTGATGCTCACCCATATTTCCACTTCACCGCGCTCTCTCTCTCTCTCCCTCTGTCTAATTCTCAGCTGTGCCCAGAGGATGTTGAGCATGTGTTCAGGGTGGGGGTTGGGGACTGCTGACTTCATAGGTGGCACGCTTACTTCCCACACCGATAGGTTAAGGATGGGGAGGGAATGGGAAAGGCAGCGTGCAGCTCGTATTTTGGATGCGCACAAGTCCCTCAGTTGTTGTTTGAATCTCTTCCATTTCATCTTGCATCAAAAACGCGAGCAGTTGAAGACCAAGAGATTAATGGTTGTGATTAACGCTGTACTTTAGTTGACTGGTGGTAAATCTGCGTGGCGATGTGTAAATCAACGCCTCTGCAGGAATGACAGAGGAGGGAAGAAACAGAAGGAAAACCTATAAACTTAGAAATTGTGTGGAACAAAAAAAGTGCCGTTTAACCCCTCTTTCTAGACAGACAAGAGAGGCACATCCTCCACATTATATCATTATATGACAAGAGCAGAGGGTGAAAGGAAGATGTGGGAGGCAAAGAGTGTGTGTAGGAATAAAAATGGAGAAACAGTGAAAGGAGGGAGAGGGGGAGGAGGAAGGAAGGCAGGGAGGGAGGGAGGGAGAGAATAGAGACAGCAGCAGCAGCAGCAAGAAAGAAAAGGAAAGAGAATATTTATAGAAAGCCAGAGAGACTGATGCAAAGAAATAAAGCTCCTCTATTTCTGTGCTGTGCCACATCTGAGATGAGTCGCTGTCAGGCTAAGTCGTCGACATCCTACGGTGCTTCTGCAGCAAAAAGATGCACACGAACTGCAGTCGCTCGCAGGAATATACGCCTTTATTTCAAGGAGATTACACACACACACACACATACACAGTCACGCTGAAAGGAAAACTGATTTGGTTTAAGGCTCCAGTGGATGTGGCTTTTGCAGTCTCCAGTAGGAAATGCACTTAATCGAGGAAATGATGGCCTTGTGACAATCATAAGTGCCATTAAGACCGAGTCACATAACCGAGGTTTAATGGGGAAGAAAATGTGGAGGGATGACATTTCTAATAGCTGTCTGTGTTGGGGAGCGAGGTGCATCTGCTGCCACCATGAAGGTCTTTTCACTGTTAGCGGAGGGAGAAATTAAATGGATTTTATAAGCTAGAAATGTGTTTTTTTTTTTTTTGCTTGCAAATTTAAAAACGTGTGTGGAGTGCAGGATACCTCTGGGCTTATGCTGTGACCTAGATTAGGCCTTGATGCTCCAGAGCCTGGCAGGCTGAGTGTGTGCGAGCGAGTGTGTGAGCTATCCATAGAGTAAATGTGTATGCATGCATGTGTGTGTGTGTGTGTGTGTGTGTGTGTGTGTGAAGATGTGGAAGAGGGAAACCATAGCAGGGAGGAGGGAGGAAGACTGAGTGTGTGCGAGTTGTGTACGTACACATGAAATGAAATGAAGCTGCATGGCTGCGCTGCTTGTGTGACTAAGAGCCTCAGCTGGATGGCGTACAAAGGGGTGAATGTTCACGCAGCTTATCCAAAGAAGCGCGCACACATCAATGACAACGGCACAGATCCTGCCTCAAAGGGCGTCCTTGCGTAACGCCAGTGCAGAAACATTTAAAATGACACAACGTGATGAATGGATGGCTAATTACGACCCAAACGCAAAAAGCATTTTCAGCTCACACAGGGATTTAATTTGTTAGTGCACAATGCTTAACAGACTTCTGTATTTAAAAAGTTTCTGTTACATTTGACACAAAACTAAACATAAATAGCCCAAGTTATTATCACCTTTTCACTCCATTAATGTGATGCTACTCATGCCTTATACTGGTCTTATGTAAGGAATGAGTGGAATCATCTCGCCCCAGTTAATTCTTGACCTGTCCTCTGGCCAAATTATCCTCCACGTTATTAAATAGTTAATCCATGCATCAGAAGCTTACATGTACAAAAGGAAGGAAACTAAACCTAAACCTCTATTTTCATCAAAACGCTGCCAAGTTACTGGATGTTTCTCTTGAGATCCAGCCCATGAGTCGTGGTAAAAATAGCCTGGTTCTCACACAGATGGTGACTCTCCCACAGAGTCATGCATGGTAAGGCAGGAAAAAAAAAATGATGGGAAGAAACTCATCAGCACAGACTCATCAGTAAACACAAGTGTCCCATTTGCTCTAAACAGGAAATGACACACACAAGAAGCACAAGAAGAGCGGCGTCACAGATTCCACTGCAGGGGACGATGTGCTGGGATTCATCAGCGCAGACACGAAACCCAGAATTAAAAAAAATCAATCTCCTTAGATCTCATTTAGCCCATGTCACATCCACTACAAAGGAAAATATTAAATTGAGAGATTTATTCCAGTTCCAGTTACTGAATGTGCGAAGAAGAAGAAGAAGAAGAAGCACGTCTGCAGCAGATGTGACCTGAAATGAACCGTCTGCCTTTTAATTTGCATCTGCGAAAAACCAAAAATAACAGAAAACGTTAAATTAAAAGAAACTGACAGAGTGGTGCATCTGTCAGCTAAAGTTTTTAGTTATTAGCATGTCCAGCTAACTAGCCACAGTAGCCACGTATTCATTGTCAAACTGAATCATTGTGTGGGATTAATCCACAGTTACATTAAATAGGATGTGAGTCCCTGCGTCCTCATATGGGGAAGAAAATGTCCTCATATGTGGACACGGGGATTATTCACTATATATTATAAGAAAGACACCGATGTGTAAGAACTTATAACAAGCATAATTGCAAACAATGAAATTCCAGCGTTGTCAAATACTTGACGCTGTAGCTCGTTGCTAAATTTGTGCATCACATCAAACTAGAAAAGTTAATAAGCATAAATAATCAAATTAAAACTGTAAAATTTGAAGAGGTTTTGTACTTTTTCTATTTTTGTCCCTGCAGAAATGAACCCTATCATGTTTTTACACCAACCAGTGTATTGACCCTTTGCTACCACTAGATGGCAGACTAGATGAAGCGTCCACTTTTGAGGACAATGGATCTAAATGAAGCAGAATAAGCTGCAATAAAACCCAAAACTTAATGTCCACATATGAGGACGCAGGGTTTCAGGAGCATAATCGAGAGCACGTGCACATTTTTTAAATAAAGATTCTTGTTTTATTGGGGAGGAAATTAGACACGTTTGAACTTTTCAACCAGCCTTCCAACATGTTGCTAACTTTTTTCTGATAAATCTACTGGTGACAGTTTCAAATTCACATTCATCTGTGTAAAATGAAACTTTCTGACTCGTCATAAACCGTCGTCAGTTCTCGTTGTAAACGAAGTGACGTCAGCTTTTAGTTTGAGGCTTCATGGATTAATCTTCACATACGGATCCTCCTCTGCTCCTTCCAGAACTCAGCGATCCCTTGAGAGAGCGCAAACTCAGCGTAGCCCCTGCACTCTCGGGGGGTGAAGCCGACCAGAGCGGTGCCCTTCGTGCCGACCCCCTGCCTCTCGGCCAGCTCGGCCACCCTGGCTGTGATGCAGGAGGCCGGCGCGTGGCAGTACGTCTGCCCGTCCACGCTGAAGGACGGCCACGGCTCACCTCCGGTCAGGTGACTGGGCGCGACCCCCTTCACGCTCTCCACGTTGCAAGCGATTTCCACAGCGCCCTCGTGAGGCAAAGCCAGCACCTGCACGCCGGGCAAACCCCCCGGGGTGGACTCCCTGATGGCCGTGGCGATGCTGCGACCCACGGCCATGTCCTGGGTGTCGATGGTGACGTTGCAGTTCATGACGTATGGACTGGCCCCGACACCTACAAGAAAACCCGCCGAACGAGACTTTAGACTGGACACGGGACATTAAATATGCTCATTGGGGTCTGTTATTTACGCTGAGGCCGGTATCTACAACCTGATGGTATCAGGATGAGGTGTTGGTTGGGTCCTGTTCTACTGATCTATTGTTCATTTCTGTGAGGTTGGGTGTTGGAAGACTAATGATTTTGGAGACTGAAAGCATGGTGTAGTAGAGGCTTTCTTTTTAATTTTATTTCCGAGAGTTTGGGGAAAATATAAGCAGATTGGATTATAATGCAGCTACAATCAATACATTTGACAATGATCCATGTGCAGCTTTAATGGATGTTTAATCTCACTGCTTTCATCTGCATCATTTCCAAACCTAATGCATGGCTGCATTTTTTATATAGACAAAAAAAAGAAAAGCTCTGATCACCTATATTACGCTGTGTTGCTAGTCAGACTGCAGTCAAGAGCCACATGTTTGAGAGGAGTTGGTGAACACAAAGACTGACTGAGCTACAGGGAGTAAATATTGGTGAAATAAATGAGGTGAAACCTCCAATGAATACTGATGTTACTCAACTGGCTGCCAACACGTTCACCAAACCAACGGTTTAAACCAGAGATCTTCAACCTTTTTCAGGCCGAGGACCAGAAACTGAGGCAAAGATAGAGAGAGAGGCCATGAACTGCCGTAAACATAAAGAATAAGCTCTGGAACCTGACAGAGTCAGCGTGTAATATGCAGGCTGCTGATTGGCTCAGCAGCGATAGGGGCGGGGCCTAATGTGTACAGGAGGCTTAGATTGACAGTGTGAAGCTGTTGAGACAGAGTGAAGTGTTTACTGAAAGTTAACACCTTCTGCCTCCATTTATCTCTTCACTAAAATATGTTGGATTCATGTTGATGTGTGTTTAAAGAAATTTAAATCTGTGGGAGAAAAATGTCCGGTGGAAATTAAAAAAAAAAAAAAAGAAATCTAAAATGTCTAATCAACCAAAGATATTTGAGACCCTGCAGTACATCCACGGACCCCTACGGCTGAAGAATTATGGTCTGGGCCATGGTCCACTCCATGTTTTCAAGCTTCCCACCTTGTTTTTATCCTGAGGTAGTTCTGGTAGAGCTTGGACTAAAGTTCTGGGTCATTATGTTGCTATAGGATGAAGCTCTGACCAACTTTACCAGAGGAAACTGATGCTGTTCTAAAACTTTTGACCGGTTGTGTAACTCTGATTTGTCAGATACAAAGTCCTGCGTTTTCTAATCGAGGCAAACACACTGTAACTTGAATCTCTCACTCACCTGTGAGGCCGAACCGTTTCTGTGGCGGTGGCCCCACGTCGGGCCTGATGGTCAGCAGGTCGGTCGTCTTCTTAAACCAGCCCATCTCCTTCCTCCTGTGGGCCAGGCCTCGCTGCAGGGGGGCGTCCGCCCAGCCGAACAGGAAGGCACTGGTGCCCCGGACCCTCTCCGTTAGTCCCCGAGCCACAGCTGAGCCCAGACGAGAACGCAGCAGCGTTACGTTGACCAGCAGCTCATCACAATCACATGCACATGATTTCAGAAACATGAGAACCACGGGAGCGTGACAGACTAAACACACCTGAGGGGGTGTAATTCAGGCAGACGGAAAAATACGGACAGAAGGCTGACTTATTATGTGCACGCATGATATAATATAAAATAATATAATAAAGACAGCTTGTTAGTGAGTTTGCCAATTACCATTCTGCAATCACACCACACACATTAGCATAGCGGGAGCGCACGTCAGGCGCACAGGCCACATGCTCATTATCAGCAACACACATGGTCGCGACGTCGGCTGGGAAACTGTGAAACTAATCAACAGCACAGGAAACAAAAGAGGATCTCACATCATCAGGCACGAGACACGCTCCTAAAAATAGTACGAGTGAGCTCATTACAGTACGCTCCATCTCTGCTCTACATGCAGTAAAGAGGGGAATCATAAGGGTCAGAGTGGTCAGTGGTTAATGGTCGACATTCCTCTGGGTCATATGTGGGACAAAAGTAGCTTTTTGAATCGTGCATGAGTTGTGTTTGAGTAAATGCTGCATGATGCAATGTTATTTTCTTCTGATTTCATTGATAAAAGTCATTACATGTCAAATCGGATCCAACCAAAAAACATCTTATTGTTTTTTTAACGTGTGCCAACTTCAATTCCTCAAGAACAAAACCACTTAGAGTGATTTTGACTTTTGTGATAGAAACTTCAGAGTCTTGTCTTTCAAAAGAGACCAAGACCATGAATGAGCTCCAACATGTTCATGAGCAGCGTTCAGTTTACTTTGGGTATGTCCTATTTTGTTTTGTTTTTTGTTTTGTTTTGTTTGTTTTTTTGGTAAAATGGCTGGAATGATAAGAGGTTGAAAGAAAATTACAGCCGTTAATTAGAGAGAGTTTGTGCAACTAGAGAATGGAGCATCTGATCTGTCCCTCTATGCTGATTGGTTCTGAGCTGGTCACGTGTTTCATGGCGCCATGTTGGATCCATCTAACCAAACTCCACCGTTTCCATCATGATAATACTAATGCTAATACTAAATGACAGTAAGACTGGTTTAATTTTGACTATTTCTGAGTATTTATAATTTTTCTGTGTACTTTGAACCTTTTAATGGTGATGGATGAACACGGAGACTGAGGAGAAGGTAAACACAGCTCCATGACTGATGAGGTGATTGGGCTACAAAGCATTTAAGATATTTAAAGGAAGTAGACGCTGGGATATTTAAGTGAGGACCTTTTACATATTGACAGACGTTGGTAATAACATTTATAGGCCCGTTAATGGTGAAAATAAGACATTTATTTCAACATCCGCCCCATAGTGTTACACTGTAGAATCTAAGCTCTGATGTAGCAAACATGGCGCCATGGTTTGAGTTGGACAGACTCTCTTTAACATACGGCTCTGATTACAAACACCCACTCCAAAGCATAAATACACTTTCAACTCACATCTCATGCATACATCAGCCCTGATTTCTGTTTGCATGCACACACTGGATGCTTTATATTATCTGGTCCACTGACTAAACTCAACTCTTCTCTGTCTGAAGCAGCTGTTGGACAGAATAATAATCAAAAGAAGAGCCCGAGCCCAGAAAGCTAATGAGCAGATACAGTGACATGATCAATTCAGCGGACGGGGACATATTTACAAACGCACTCGGGTCACAAATGACATCTCACCTCGAGCCTCTTTAGCACAGTCCTCCACTCCGACCTCCTCCCCGAGGGGGTAGATGGGTACGAGGTCGACGGAGCCCATGCACGGGTGGACCCCTGTGTGGGCGCGCATGTCAATCAGCCCACACGCCTCCTCACATGCAGACAGAACCGCCTCCGCTGGAACACACCAGAAATAACATCAAACGCACACACTGTCGCAGCCACGACGCGCCGCAAACAGTCGTTATGTAAAAGACGTCTGCAGACACGTATGTCGGACGCAGAGCTGTAAACCACGGCTGCTTGGTTTCATCGTGTTTCCGAAAAGTGTTCAAGGAGATGAAATGTTCTCTATGATATTTGTCAGAATTATTTTTGTGTGTGTTTAAATCTCTGACAAATCCTATTAAAGGATTGTAGAGCCGGGGCTGCAGCAGCACGACTGACTCTGCAGGAGAATTTCATGTTATTGGCTCTTTACGTTGTAGCTTTAGTTATTTTATAGCGTTTTATTTAAGCTTTAATGAATGCAATTATAACAGGCTAACCAGCACTTTACACTAGACACTTCTTAACCTCATATTTTACATTAGCAGCACATTACAGATTGTGTTTTGTGTGTTTCATGCTTGTAGCTCAAAAAAGAAATTACACCTTATATTTTATGTTTCTGCTAAATCTGGAGCAGACATCCATTCATGTCTTTGACACCGATTAATGTGTGTGCACATTTTACATAAACCTAATGAAAAAAAAAAAAAAACAGAATGCAAACATATAACATCCCATAATAACAGACTCACTGACTGAGTGGATACTGGCTACGATGGTGATGACGGAGCGGTTGTAGTCGTGATCATTGAAGATGTTCAGCACCGTGGTTCCCTCTCGTCTGACGCCTGACGAACAATAATTACACACAATTCAAATATCTGTAAATTATGTTTCAGCCTTATATAAGTTCACTACTAAGGCATCTGGGTCCCTCATGCACTGTAAAACAATGATTCATTAGTGTCAGTAAGTACAGCTCAAATTCAAGAGTGTTTGTTATGTGTATATATTATAATGAGTAGTACATGAATATTTCTGCTTTAACTCAACATAGAGGCGCATTCAGTTTGCACAACTTAAAATTTATTCTGACTGACTTACATAAATAAGTTACAGTACAAAAAAAAATAAGGTCACAATTTGCATGAACATTTTTGAGTAGAATGAAAGGGAAAGAAATAAGTTAGAGTAAATAAGAGGAGTAATTTGCTGCTTTCGATTCTGTGAGTAACGATAAAGCGTTGTATATTATTATTTTATCACAATTAAAATTAAGTTTGTTTAAATTAAATAAGCTTGTAGAGGCAAATCGTGTTACTTTTACCAAAGTAACTGAGTTGGCCAACTAGAAAAGTCTTATGGCATGTACTCAATATTAGCTAAGATGAAATAACTTAAAAAAAAAAAACTGTTACATCAAATTTTTACGTTGAGCCAACTCCTCATTTTTTAGAGTGTTTTAGCAGATGTGTTAAACTTTCCTCGTAGCCAAACCTACCAACGTGTATATTTTAATTTCTTTTCCCTCAGACTTTAAGAGATTTAAATGGAAAATAATCAGTCAAACTTAAATGCTTCAGTTTGTAGGTTTATGTGATGTTTTTGTAATTTAATCGTCGTCTTGGTTGGAAAGACAGTTAGAGTTGAAACTGAGTGCAATGTGTTGATCATGTGTCTATTTATTGTGTTTCATAAAGGACCTAGGGCTGATATCAGACTTTCACTTCACGATTATCGTGGAAAAAAAAATGTCACAATAACAATGTGAACAATCACGTAAATAATAACGGCAAAATCCAGGAAATGCATTTTTAACTTTATTTATGCCGTTTTCACTCTTTTGGGAGATGAATTAGACTCAAAATAACAGCAGAACTGTGTTCAAGTGGCACTGGATCATTTACACTGTATCATTATGTTCATTTTTAACACGATATTGAGATTTAATTTTTTTAATACCACAATTATGGTTGATCCTGGTGTAACACAACAAATTTGAACAATAAGCTTGTGCAGCAGCTTCTTGGTTGTCTGCAGACTAAAAAAGTAGATATTCTACACTTCACAAACACAGGGGTCACATCTGAGTGAAATGCAAATGGTGTCAGTGTGTGGAAGTGAAGTTGGTAAATCCAGCTTGCCTTCAGAGTTGTACAGGGCTGCTCTAGCCACGGTCTCCACCAGGTCTTTGCTGCGAGCCTCAGAGACGTTGAGGAGACACGCCACCAGCTGTCGGCCCAACGAGGCTGAGGCCATGTTTCTGACCAGACTGAGGCGAGAGATGAAGCAAGTTACAGTATTAGAGCTACTAAACAATAAAGTGAAATGTCTATGTCTCTATGATGGGATGCAGGAAGCGTCACTTTAAAGTAAAAGCTCTTAATGTATCAATGTTGCACCTACACCTACAAAATAATAACTGTTTCTGCTCCTTGGTATTAAGTGGAATATATTGAAATGAGGATCCCATCTACGGAGGACCAGCTCTACCCTTAATTAAAAATAAATGAATAGATTCAAAAATACTACAGATATATTCCATAAATAAATAAACCAGTTAATGCCTAAATATATATTTATGCCATAAATAAATACCTAAAAATATGTATTGTGTGGTGTACAACGCAGATCAACCAATAGACGAAAAGTTCAGCGAGTATGGACAGTCCCCTCATCTGCATTACATTTAATTGTGCATGAAGTCTGTGCATCAATAAATAAATAAATAAATAGCAGTAATGCATTTATTTATAGCATAAATATTTAGGCATTTATTTAATTGTAATTATGGCAGAGTTGGTCCTCCATAGACATCTACAGCTCGTTTGTGGAGCTTTTGCCATGTGGCTCAAGTGACAATAACAATACAGATAATATTATAAAACATCCAGTGGATGTGAGCTGCTGCAGCCTGTAAAATGTTTGTTGAGTTACCTTTATGCAGGTGAAGGGAGTTTCCTTATGTCCAGACTTAATCATTCAAGCGTGCAACAGTTTTTTACAACGCAGCCTGTTGGGATCATCAAGAGTAGAGTTGCTCCATATCTGCAACCATGTACCTGTTAGGGAACAGGTTCAAAGTTCAACTTGTTGCTAACTAACTAACTAACTGGATGCAGTGTTCGAGTCAAAGCATGTGGCAGCAGCCAACATGTCAGTGGATCACTCGACGCAAAAGTTAATGCACTTTCTCTCGTCATGTGAGGTTGTACTCTACGTAACCACGGGGCTGTTCGTTTGGAGAAACACAAACAAATCCCCGTTTGTTCAGATTTTCGGACACGTACCGAAGTGTGCAGCACCGTTTAGATTTTAGAGTGTTTAGCTAAAGCTTGCAAGATAGTTCACTCCCGTTAGCTAAACACTGGGTCCATCTCTGTCCTGAATTAATGCCTTTATGGCTATAATAGTATTATAAAAAATACTTTACAATCAGTATTAGCGACAGTTAACATTTACTCATAATTACTGATGGATATAGTCGTTTAGATGTTTATTTTGTCACCAGTGTCGGAAGCGGAAGTGCGTGGCAGGGAACCATCTCGCCAATGATCATCTTTGGAGACGATGTTTGGGCATGCGCAGAAGCTCTAACGTAAGTTGAACCCAGGCAAACTGGGGCAGCGTTTCTGGTTTGTTTTTGATAAACAGCGCCTCTTTGTGGAGAAAACAGTAAAAAAGTAAACGATTTTTAAGATGGCCAACGGAAGAATACGACGTATGCTGATACGTATTTTTGTCGGTGCGTCGTAATAAACCTCTCGGGCCTTGTGTTGACGCTATCGGTGGCAGCAGCAGCTTCATGGATTGACTGCGCAGAGACCGAAAACCAACCAACTCTTTTTCTCTCATTTAAATCCATGCACCAGGGCACCAGAGAGGCTGTGGTGGGCTTCGCTTTGATAACTGCTGCCAAACCATGAGCTTTGGAGCGGGGACGACATCCTCGGAGCTCCGGGGGCTGCACAGCCCCGCCGGGAGGGATGCATGCCCCGGGCTGCAGAGGCTGCAGCGGCTGCCCCAGGTCCCCGGACAGGTCCCGGGGAGGGTGAACGACCTGCTGCTGCTACGACCCGACAACACGGATGGTGAGAACGACTCACAGGGGAAGGAGAAGAGCCGTAACAAGCATGTGGTGTTCTTCCACGGGGACATACAGGTGAGTGGGAGGGGAGGGGTTTCAGACAGGTGTACATGCATCACTGTAATCCCGTATAGCCCCTCATTTTAGTTCAGGAGCCACACACCAACCTAATTTGATATATAATAACCGGCCGCAGTTAAAGTTAACCCTTTGTGACAGGCATGTGCTTATCGATCCACAAATATCGATAAACCACATCTAAACATGTGGTTTTGATATCGATCCAAACATCAACATATCGATACCAAGTCCGCTCTCACAAGAAATATTTTTATGAATCTGTAATCGGTTCTAAAAAAGTAAAGACCTGAGAAAGACCTCGATGATGGAAGCCCTTAAATTCAGAGAGGCATGTATTTACAAAAACACAATGAAAGAGAATATCGAAGTCAGAGCGACTGGTCTTAGTTTCAGTTTTGTTTGTTTGAGGTTTTAAAAAAATCTGTCTGATATTTGGCATATTTGGATATAATTCTTACCAGATGTATGAAATACATTTTACATGAGATGACATTAAAAGTATCCTTGCTGTTAGCCTTGCTATTACCAGGGCTTTGTAGACTTTAGACCCCTTCAGTGAATGTAAACAGTGTGACGTTTTTTGAAGGGCGGGGCTTAGCTGGAGGCAAAACAAATAACTAAAGTAACGAGGCAAAGTTACTTGTCAATTAAATTTGTCTATCTACACAATTAAATGCACACATGATGCCAGCTGCTATTTTCTAAGACTTTAGTCTAGACTACTAGCTAGCATAAGGCTAGCATAAGGCTAGCATAAGGCAAGGTTAACTTCAAACTTAACACTGGGAAAGCTATCCTGTCCCGCTCCTGTAGGCTGAGCACTGCGGCATATTTTAACTTTTAATCCATAGTTGGCCAGACTCTCTCTAATATACGACTCTTGGTATTACTTGATGTCAGAAGGAAAAATATTGGCACATCCCTAAGTTATTAGTATGAAGTTATGGTGCGAGGAACCGATATCAGGTGGTGATGGAGAAGGTAAGAGAACTTTCCACCATGAATCTGTAGAAATCTGTTCTTAATGATGTTTGCAGCGTTCAAGGACCACATCACGTCCCTGGAAACGTGAACTTGAAGGTTTTTGAAGCTGTTGCCCGTTTCCTCAGCTTCTCTTCCAATGACATAATAATATGATAACATAATAACCTTTAAGTAACGACAACTCCAGATTTTTACATTTGTTTTAGTGCACAGAAGACGCACAAGTAAACTAGGAGAATGTTTACATTTAATAAACTATCCTTTAAAATTGAGATAAAAAAAGAGAAAATTCTTAAGAAAATTAGTGTAATTTGGGCTCATTGCTGTTTAGTCCTGAGTCTCAGTGTTGAGCTCTGTCACTTCTCTTTCTAAAAACGTGAATAAATTAGGAATAGAAGTTGAAATATTGCAGTCTTCTATGTAATTCCTCCTCTTATGTGTTGTTGTGCGTGCAAGGGCCTGGTTTCTGTTGCTTTTTATTGTACAGTAGTAACGTATGATTCATGTTATAATGAATCCATCATCACATGAAAGCACCACTTTAAGACTCATGTGCATTGAAACATGGTTCCCTGTGCAATGAAATTCCTCTTTTGCCGTCCACACAATTGAGTAACAATATAGAAATAGGACAGAAAAAGTTGCATGTGAAATAACTAGTGCAAATATCATGTGCGAATAGGAACAAAGTCTGATGGCAGTGGAGGGAAAAAGGACTTTCTCAGGAATTCCTTGTTTATTAGAAGCTTATTGAATTCAGTTAATCATGGGTGGTGGTTTGAAAGTAATCAGCTTTATAATCTGTTTGGTTTCTTTAATGTGTAGCTTCATTTCCAGGATTGTGGTCAAATAATTTGCAAAAGTAAAAAGGAATTTAAAGCCACAAACAATTTGCCAGGAGTGCTGCTCGGGTATAACAACATATTCCTCTGGTGCTGCTCAGTTTTAAGGATCTCAGATTTGAAGCATGTGAGCAGCTGAGGCGCTTAAGAGGACGTGTGCAATAAAAAAAAAGCCTTTATTTAAACGTGTGCATCACTTAAAATCATGCAACATGTTTCAGTCCTTCTTCAGGGCTTGTAAAAATGAAATATGCTCATATCATGCTATTAACTCAATCACCTGTGTGTTGTTGTCTGCAGGAGGTAACACATCGAGCCCGGTTGAATTAGATTCATTTGAAGGTGCAATTTAATTTGCACCAATCTGCAAATTCAAAGCCACACACGGGAATTAAAAGCAGTGAGTCTGAGGGCGGTTATCGCTGCAGATATCTGACCCCGCCACACTTGGCTGCTCTCGGATGCTTTGATATCAAGTTGAGTTTATTTTTACGGCGCCTCTATGAGCTCAGTGAACGGTCACCGGTGGTTTCTGAGAGCAGTGATGGTTCTACGCGCCGACCAGAGCCAAACCGGTTCGGTCCCACTCCTGTTTGTTTTGGCTGCGAGTTGCATCAGCTCAGAAAACTCAGCCCCGTTATCTCTATCATGGATTTGTAATGATCACACGTTGCCCTAAAGATACAGAGCTGCAGCTCAGCCGCAGTGTTTATCTGGACTCCATTTGACTGGAATGCACATCGATATGTAAACAAGTATGACTTGTGAAACATTTGTGTGTTTGAGGGAGCAGAGTCACGCTGAGTCCTGCCCAGCGGCCGTTCAGTCTTTTCATATCGCCTGCTCTGTTTCTGTCCTCAATTCATTAGGCAGCTCTTCAGGCCGGTGTTAATATTCTCAGAGTGTCGTGGTATTTCTCAGGAGGCCGTCGTCTGTAGAGGATGCTCCGACAGTTTCCATGTAAATAAACAGAATGAGGCTGTTGTTTTGAGTCAGGACTTAATCTCGGAGCTTTGTTTAGTTCTGATGAATAACTTCTGCAAATATCTTTTTATTTAATCATTCTTTCTTAATATTTAACATTTAATATCACAGCAAACAGGGTTCTTTATGTAAAAACCACAATAAAATTAAAACAGTAAAAACAAAAGTCCATGTATGTTGTGATCATTGGATTTTCTGTTCAGAAAATGTATTAAATTATTTTAAAATTTAAAACTTCAAATGGAAATTTAAGGCATTTTTCTTTATCAGAGTCAAGAATGGACGAACAAAACTTTAAAAAAATGAATTTGCATTTAAAAAAGTTTGAAGACAAACAAAAAAGTTGCATGTTTTTTTCATATTTTTCAACTGGAAGTTGCTGTTTTTCAAAGTAAGAGCACGTATGAGGACGTTACTGTGTTTATGGCCAGAGCGCCCACATATATGACTTCTGTCTGTGGTTTCCTAAAATGTCTTTAGAAACTTACTCTAAACAAGACTTTTCATCTGCAGAAATCTCTGCATGCATATCAGAGTAATGTTAGCTAGTAGCTAACTGTTCCCTGATAAGATGGAGTTATTTTTAGTTTTTATCTGAAATATGAGGCTTAGTTTTTCTGCAGTCATGTCCTTTTTTCCCTGAGACTCTTCTATTGTTTAGAAAATCAATGTGCTGATTCATGTCCTTCAACTTCTGCTACACAGATGTATTTTTCCTGTATTTGTGTGAAGCTGGCTGAGATCCAGTCTAATGGATCTGCTTGTGATGTCCAGTGTTTGTTGGTGTGTGTGATGCAGATGTAAACTGATGATAACCTGCTTGTGCAGAGCTTCCAGGAGGAGATGGCCCTGCAGCCTGAAGGAGCCCAGTTTGTGTCGTGGAGTCTGGAGCAGGTCGCCGTCACGTTGGGCCGGCGTTTCCCCGACAGACACGTCTGGGTGGTGAGAGCCTCCCGCATGTACCTGCACAAGTTCAGCTGCTACCACAACTTTGTAGAGAGCAACATGTTCGGGGCTCCGGAGCACTCTGCCTACTCGGCCAAGTTCGGAGCTTTCTGCCACCTCAGGTGCTTTTCCATCGCTTGCTTCTTGACTGATGTCGTGTCGCGTGGTGAAGTGGAGGGTTTGACTGAATGTTTGGTTATTACCTTGCACGTTAGAGAAGGTCTGCAGGTGGACGGTTGACTTTATAAGTCAGGCTCATGAAATGAGAGGAGGTAGATGTTTTTTTTTTAGAGAAAAAGGCAAATTTTTAAGACTTCTGAAGTGGTGAAACTAAACTTTGGACTAGGGAAGAGCATTAGGGCCACTGCTATTTATTTATTTACATATTCACTTGTCGAATTAAGTACAGTCTTCCTGCCTATAAGTGTCTCAGGTCTCGTCTGCTGAGTGTACATTTGTAAATATTATTTTAGTTTATTTAAGTGTTTCTGTTTTTAGTGCCTTGTTTTTGGACCTTAGAATCTAATGAGTTTGCTCCATCTTCATTTCACCTTTATAATAAACATGTCTATGTATCTTATTTATTCCTCTTAGCCTCTGTTCCAGCTCGTGTGGTCCCTCATACTGAGAAACACACTGTGTTTGTGAGATAAAAGAGAAACTATGTCTTTGTGACTAAAGTCTAAGTTTAGTTTCACCACTTCATGTAGAAACAGTCACATGTTCTGGTTGTTATAGACTCAAAAGGTCAACTTTTGTGTGAACAACACAGAGAAACTAATGCAACGAACAAACTGGACGACTACACAAGAACATTGTTAACAAGCTGCAACTCATTCAGAATTCTGCAGCACGAGTTATTTTAAAATCCTTACACTGGCTCTGCGTTAGTTTTCGTATTGATTTTAAAGTTATTTTATTAGTTTTTAAAGCACTTCATGGACTTGAATCAAACAATCAGTCAAATCTTATTTCTGTAGCACCTTTCAGGACAAGTGAATACTATTCATAGTGTTTCACATTTTAATTGACAAATATATATAAAAAAGTGGAACAAACAACAACAAAAAAAGGACATGGACACTAATGCAAACTGTAAAAAGGATGAGTTAAAATAAGATCAATATAAAAATAAATACGAATAAATGAATAAGAATATAAAATTGATACAATTTGAAAACATAATAAAATATAACAACATTAAAAGTAGAATGAGATAAAATGCAGAATAAAAATATAGAACAAAATATAGAAGGATAATAAAAAATATAATAAATAACAAATACGAATATAAAACTGTAAAATAGAATGAAACGACTATAAGACTGTGAGATAAAAGCCAGATAGTAGAGATGTGTGTTTATTCCACGTTTAAAAGCATCAGTGTCTCTAACTCTCAGATCCACCAGTGGATTGATCCACAGTTCTGGTTCTACTCTGTGGATCAGTCAAAGACTTAATAAAACATCTGTGAGATATGATCTGGTGCAAGTCCAATAAAAAAACTAATGAAAGAACTTTATACTCAATATAAAAACTCTGGCTCATATCTTTTATCCTCCTGAGACCCGGCGTCCTCATATGGGGACGTTAGGTTTGTGGCAGCTTATTCTGCTTCGTTTAGACCTGTTTTTAAACGAGGGGACACGTTTGTCTCCCGTCTGGTTGTAGCGAAGGATCTAATTAACTTTCCTACTGTGACTATTCTGTTAATAGTAAATTAGCAAGAAGTCGTTTGAGGACGTCGGGATTTTATTGTTTCCAGTTTTGCATTAAGAAAAACAGTTTTATATATTTTGTTACACATTGGAAACTTTATTGTAACTGTGAAATAATTCAAAGTGTCCACATATGAGGACATAATTCTTTTCAAAAACGACTTCCAGTTCAAAGATGATGCTCATTTTTTCTTAGTTCCCACTGAACCCTGATACCTTGAAGAAATTGAAATAAAATAAAAGCTTCTCAAAAGGATCTCAGATGGTTAAATGTTCCACAGAATAGAACAGAAACATTTGGTGATGCTGCTTTCAGCCACTAGGATCCTAAACTGTGGAACCGTCACCAGTGGATCTGAGAGGAGTTAGAGACACTTTTAAACGTAGACTAAACACACAACATCTTAATCTGGGTTTATGACATAGTCTTAAAGTTATTTTATTCTATTTTACTGTTTTATATTCTCGTATTTTAATTGTTATCTTTATTTGAGTGTTTCTATATTTGTGTCCTGCATTTTACTTCATTCTATTTTTAATGTTCTTTAAGGATCCATGAGGTAAATTAGCTTAGCTGCACATAAAAGAAACACTCTTAAAGAACGTGTAAAAAATAAAATGAGATTTGATTAAAATAATAAAAAAAAGAATATTATTTAATAAAATAAACAATGTAATCGTACTGTGTTCATCAACTTTATATTTTTATTTATTTATTTTCATTCCATGCAAATGAATTTTCGGTGCAATGACTCAGAGCTCAGCAGGAAAACAGACACATCATGCAGTATATAAGTGTATATATATAGGATAAATTTATTGCACTGTACGGTAAAAGTGGAGAAGTCCTGTGTGGACGAGGACAATGGAAATGTTTGATATTAATCTTTTATTTTAGCTTGTCCTGTTTAGCATCAGTCTCCTTCTTCTTTTCTCACTTTTTGTATTTTTGTCAGTCAAAATGTGAAGTTGCTATAGAAATAAAATTAGATTTTTTCGTTTCAAAGAGCATGATGACAAAAAAAGAGAGAAATCTTCCTCCTCTCATCTTTTTTTTTTTTTGTTTCTCGTGGCCCTAACGTTTCCTCCGTCCATGTCACTATGAACGAGGCCCGTGTTGTCGTCCCCTGTGTGCTGACGTTGTGTTGTCCTCCCCGGTCCCCAGGGCCCTGCTGAGCCACGGGATGCAGCGCGCCGACCTGCCAAACCCCCTCCAGCCAGAAGGGGGCGCCGACGCCATCCCCCCGGGGTTCTCTCTGACCCTGGTGGGCTTCAGCAAAGGCTGCGTGGTCCTGAACCAGATGGTGTACGAGCTGGCCGGGGCCCGGGCCGACCCGCACATGTCGCCCTTCGCCAAGCGCATCACGGACATGTTCTGGCTGGACGGGGGGCACCCGGGGGGCAGCGAGACCTGGGTCACGGACAAGCTGGTCCTGAGGGAGCTGGCCGCCAGCGGCGTGTCCATCCACGCCCACGTCACCCCCTACGAGGTGCGAGACCCGATGCGGGCCTGGGTGGGCCGCGAGCACGGACACTTCATCAAGACGCTGGAGGAGTTCGGGGCCTGTCCCAGCAACAAGCTGCACTTCGAGGACGAGCCCCCCTCCATCGAGAACCACTTCAGGGTCATCCAGGAGTTCTGAGCGACGGCTGCAGCGCGTTAGAGAGAACAGGCTGCTGGTCTCAGCGCTTAAGGGCTCCGGGTTCAGAGGCAGGACGATGGTTATGATGATGATGATGATGATGATGCTGCTTCCGTCTTTAACATTTAGGTTTTGATTCGGTTGATTTTTTACCACTGAAGCTCCTGCTGTGGTTTGAACCACCTGCTGATGATGAGTTGCTTCTCTTTCCTTCTTTCTTTCTACTGTCAGACGCCTGAATGTCTCAGCTGACTCTGTCTCAACTAAAGCACTTATAATTATTTCATTCCTCCTTTTGCCACAAACTGCTTTTCAGTTTCAGTGCATTAGAAATAAAAACAAAACAAAAATTAAAGTCTTATTGTAGTAGCATTTATAGCAGCAATGACCAAAACATAATAAAGTAGTTTTATTATGTTTAGTAGTTGATATTAATCTGCTGATGGAAATCACATGTGTGGGTCACATGGACGTGTCAGCTGATTTAAGAATGAAGCTAGCTACTCTATTTATTATGTTTTAATTCATTAATTGATGTTAATTTGCCTTTTCTTTCGGATTCCCAGACGACTGTATGAAAGAAAATATTATTACTTGTTAGGTTTCTTTCACTACGTTACTTCTATCTTCTTTTATGCACCGATCAGACGTAACATTATGACCACATTTTCATGTTTTTTGTTGTTCTTAAAGTGTTTGTGTGCATGTGTCAAGCTGCATCCTGCTGTGGGATGGGGGGCGTCACACTCCCGTCGGTGGTCATAATGTTTTGCCTGGTGATCGGTGTGAGCTCTGTTGTGGGTGAAAACACTCGTCCTTGTCCCCGTGAATCCAGTGTCCGGATTAATGTGTTGACCTGTGGAAGCTTCAGTCGTCATATATTTGCACTAACTAACGCGGCTTCCGGCTGCTTGTGGTTTTGGCCGAATGTAACTTCCTAATCATTCCATTAAGTTTCCTCGTAGCTGTTTGAAAACCCAGAGAAAAGTTTGATTCTCTAGAATCAGCAGGTGGCAGCAGCAGCAGCAGTTATTAAAATACCAGGAAGTGAAACACAAGGTTCCTGCACATTTCTAAACTCTTTACAGTTTCCTGACTTCACTGTAAAATAAAATAGAAATAAATCAGATTTATGGTATTTGAGTAAATAGTTGTGTATCATGAAGGGGAAAAAATATTGATATGAGAATGTATCGCGATTCTTTGATTTTAAAAAAGAAAAGTCACGTTTTGGGCCGATCATGAATGATTTCCACACCTTCATCACTAACTCGTCTTCTGTACAAGTGCAATAAATTGGAAATGGATCATGTGAATTAATATTGTTTTTTGACTCAATTTGTTCAGTGAATTATTACTGATGTCATCTGATGTACATATACAAGTCGTACTTTAACAGAGTCCAGAGTATAATTGACCGTTTTTGATTACTTTTGGTTAAACCTTCATATTTCATGTTAAAAACGGTTACATTTCCTTGTTTGGTTCAGTTCTTTTCAGCACAACATCACCTGTGTCATTATACAGTTTTTTTTTTTGTTTTTGTTTTCATTTTGACAAACTGTATTAACACATTGGACCTAAAACCAGATTAAAACCATAAAATCTGAGTAGGAAAAGGTTAGATTTTACACGTTTAACAAACCATTTTTATAACTAAGAATGTGTAGAAAAAACAAATTTAGCAAACAACAAAGCTATTTATAAATATTTCCATTAAAATGCAGGAAATGCATCAGGCGTTTTTCTACAACTATTTACAAAACTATCACGTCTCAAGTAATAATATCTAAAAGTCTCTTTGGTCACTCCATAGACTGAATTTAGTGTCACTCCCACAACTTTTCCCTCTTCCTTCGCCTTAGCAAACATTTTCCCACCAGTTGAACAGGGACGGTCGTGTTTTTGTTGGCTAGTGATCCTCGCTAACTCGCTAGCGTTTTGCTTTTCATCGTTTCTGACCAGACGCACATCAACATGACGGCGATGTTCACGTAAAAGTGTGGCGTAAATTCTTTATAATAAGTCTGGTTTTACTTTACTAATTTAAAAACCGGTACGTTAGCGCTTTCTACACAAGATTAAATGGAGCCTGCTCCATGTGACGCTGCGTCTTGCTGCTACTTCGTCTGAAATTGGTCATGTGATTTGGACCCTCGACTCCAGAGGGTTAAGCTGCATTTAAACTTTCTCAGTGAACTACGTCGAATATCGCAATATATTGCAAAATCATAAAATCGCAATAATGTATCGTATCTTGACGTCACGTGATACGTCATTATTGCGATATTATGATTTTGCGAAATATTGCAATATTCGACATAGTTCACTGAGAAAGTTTAAATGCAGCTTAAAATCCACGTTGTACATATGTACATCACATGACATCAGTGATAATTCATTGGACAAATTGAGTCAAAAAACAATATTAATCCAAATGATCCATTTCCAACTTATTGCACTTGTACAGAAGAAGTGATGGACGTGTAGACGTCATTCACGATCGTCCCAAAATTTTTTCTTTTTCTTTCAAAATCGATACCGTATCAGAAGGAAAAAGTATCACGATATATTGCCAATGTCGATATTTTTTCCCACCTCATGATTAAAAAAGGTGAAATCGTAACAGGGGAGATTAAACAGGGTTTCTGCAGAATTGAAGAAGTTAAATTTAACCCTTTATCATTTCTCTGTGTGGTTTATGTGACAGCAGCATCTTTTTGAACCAACCAAAGCTCTGAACAGTTGAGTTTGAGTAAATGCTGCATGATGTGTCAGTTTCTTCTGATTTCATTGATAAAAATGTATCGTGATATTTTTTTCCCACCCTTAGAATATTTCTGCTGTTATGTCACCAAATAATTCCCAGAAGATTAAAGCTACGTAATGTCGCTCATATAAATTCATCCATGATCATCTATGTACCCTACTTAAAAAACACACAGATCCATTTATTTTTTTATTTATTTTTTTTAGATAAACACTAGTTTGCATTCCCCCCCCTTAAGAAAGACGACGTGACACGTTCTCCGTTATTCTACCATCTTTAATGAGCTTTTCTTCAGGTTGCTTTGTGACGCTATATATTAGCCTGCAGTTGATCAGAATACAAATGGATTATGTTTTAGTCATTTCAAATGCAATCAGAATGTGTTCATATATTAAAAAAAAAAAAACAATATATATACACATGCAAAATAAAGGTACATCTCAAACATTTATTCTCTTGCTGGTTTGACTCTTAACATACAGCATCTTTCAGTCTCACTGCTGAGACAGAACTGACGGGAATGTTGACGTCAGCGGCTTCGCTTTCTGCAGACAACGAGCTCTCAGAGGAAAAAAAAAACGAAACGACACAAACCCCCGACTACTACAGCATCAGTCGTGTTCAAGTGACGGATAAACAAAGGCAGCAAAAGCCACTGCATCCATGAACGCCCCAGACTACTTACACCTTCAGACACATCATCATTTCAGCCCAGATTGAGATTATTTTCAAGACTCTTTGAAGAGGTATTACAAAAAAAAAAATAAAAAATCTGAGTTGACAGATATGTGTTTAAGATTCAAGCTTTTTTTTTTTTTTCTTATACAGTAGCAAATTATATTCCAGCTCAGCTTCACTTGCTGCTGCTGCACTCGATCTGTTAAACCGTCTCTCTGAGATGAACGTCTTTTACAGTGTTCCAGTTTCCTAGGATGACAGCACACAGATGAGAGCATCGTCTCCCGCGCACACAGAGGCCGCGGTGCCAGCCGGTGACGACGACGACAACAACAACACAAACAAACACAATGTGGTCCTATTCGGGTTTGGCACCACGACGCCGAAAGAGAGGAATGTTCCTGCTGGAGGTTCGACGAGAGATCGTGGAGCTGCCTCCTCTTTCGGCGACGTGAGATTTAGTTTCGTTACTTGAACAAAAGATCCTGGGAGAAAGTCAATAGCACCTCATGTTTCATATTCATGTACAGTGGTTCTTCTTCTTCTTCTTCTAAAACCTCACGGTCAAATCATCGTTTCAACTTTCTTACAACCCGCACATCTTAACACCCGGGGGTAAGTTTATACCCCGAGATGATTCGTTTCTAGCTCCTTCCTTAAAACCACTCATCTCCGACTCATCTTCCGTTTCCACCTCGTCTTTACTTCCCAGTTCCACCTGACGACTCACCCTTACTCACCCTCACTCACTCCCATTCTCCAAATATTCTCTCCACTGCATCACCTGCGTTTTACTACCCGTCAAAATCTTCCCCATAAGACACGTGAGCGCGTTATTTACATGGAAATATAAAGTATAAGTCCAGCACATAAATAATAATAATAATAATAACAATAATAATAATAGGCTTAATAGGAATAACATATAGAAAACCAAAGAGAATGAGCAGCGCGCCCTGAGACACAACAACAGGACCAGTTGAGCTGAGGCACCCGGACCCAGGACGACTGGAGTAGCTTTAAAATGAGACGACTGAATGGCTTTGGTGAGGCACTGACAGACACACACACACACACAAGCACTTTCAGAAATAAACCTGTGCTTATGAAGTAAGTGCTAAAGTTGTGTTTCTCCTCTGCAAGAAAAAACAAAAAAAAACAAAAAACAAAGAGGAACTTGCAGCTCGGCGAGGAAACCATCCCAGGGTGCGGCAACTGCTTTGAGTCATCGCTGCTGCTGCAACACTTTAAAGTTAATCTACCTCTTTCAGGACGTTAGGACAAAACACTAATGTGCCTTTTTACTTAATACACATGGAAGAGTTTCTGTTTATTTGAAGGCGGTTACACTGTTTAAAAATCATCTAAAAACCCCTGAGCTAAATTTAAACCCTCGACCTGTCGCACAAACGCAGGAAACAGACGTTAAGGGGGAAAAAAAAAAAAGGCCGACGTGTTGTGTGTTAAGGAATGTGATGTGCTTGTGTGCGATCCGGCCTCTCTGCTGGTCGACTGGGAAGTGGAGGCGCGGATCAGACGAGGAACGAAACCGCAGCATGTAGCATGTAGCATGTAGCCCACAGAGACCAGAATCTGCCGCTGTCCCTCTTTAACATGCAAATAAGGACACTTCCCTCCTCACTGCTCAGTGCTTATCTTGAAATGACACATTTCTGCTGAAGCACAAGTGGAACAAGTGTGGCAGGAGTTGCACACGTGCAGCTCTTCCCACCTCAAGGCAGAGATTTAAAGAAAAAAAAATAATGTATTGCATAGATTTCCCCGGACACACAAGCTTTCGTTAGCACAGGGTCAATGCAGCCCTTTGAAAAACACTTCTCAGCCATGAAAGGAATTAAATACTGGAGGTTAAACACGCTGCATTAATGGGACAATTTCCACACGTTTTAACAACAACAACAACAACAACAGATCCTTAAATTTAGCTGGTTATCTTTGGTTTGAGAGGTCGACCTTACACAGAAACAGCCTAAGTACTGGTGAGCGGTGGCAGCAGACGGTTGGTTTTCAGGAGGCTAAAAGAATGAATAAACTCAGAGGAAGACGTGCGCACAAACCCCGCCTCACTTCAACTCATTCCTCCTTTCTGACATTTTATATTTTCTTTTCTTTTTAAGAGTCACCGTCTCCAGCGGCGGGCCTCTCCTCGCCGATGCGGAACCTTTTCGCTTGAGAGTGCGGGGACTCCAGGAAGTTCTCCTTGTCCTCCAGGTTCTCGGGCGGCGCCGCCCACTTGGTGCCACAGCTCCTCTCGCGGCCGGGGCGGGAGGTGGTGGTGATGGTGGTGGAGGCGAAATCCGGGCTCAGGCAGAGCTGCTGCTGCCACAGCCACGGGTGGGTCATGCACTCTGCAGCGCTGGGACGGTCCCTAAAAACACAACATGCAACATCTTCAGCCAACACAGACCTTCAGGCTGGGTTTTTCAGGCCAAAGGCCTCCAGACTGACACCTATACCTACTACAGGTGTTCTACATTAAACCTATGGTACAGATATGAACCAGGTCCCTGATCAACGCTGCAAACACATGTAACTTCTCTTGGATTCTTTTATCTGGATGATTAAAGACATGATTAAATAGTCACGATACGATACGTATCACGATACTTCACGACACAATACATTACTGCAATATTATGATACTGCAACAGTCTACGTATATATACAAATACACGTTGTGTATATGTGCATCAGATGACATCAGTTATAATTTGAGTCAAAAAACAATATTAATTCAAATGATCCATTTCCAATTTATTGCACTTTTTCTTTTAAAATCTACATTATTCAGAACTGATATTTTATCAGAAGAAAAATGTTCATGAAGAGCATTTAATTTACTTTGGGTTTGTCCTAAATAATGTTTCTGCTAAAAAGACTGGAATGATAAGAGGCTAAAAGATCAAACCCAGATTTTTTGGTTCTATATATTATTTATTTGTTTGTCTGAAGAATGTTTCAGTTAAGACGCACACGAAGTTCGACTCGTTACTTTCAAAGTGACTAAATTTACCGTCATTTAACTATCAACTCCAGTAATGAGGAACAGAAACACGATAGGGGATCACACTTATTTTATTTTAAGGCTTAAAATTAGTATCATCATATTTTAGACTTTTAAGACTCTGCAGAAACCGTGTTTATCGTCTAAACATGAGCAGCATAAGGGGGAGTTTCATCCGGTCGTGAATGTGCTCGTTTGGCTCTTCAGTCGAGTGCAACTGCTTCAAAACAAAACATTACGTGTCAGTCAGGCCGCGTTGTGTTTACACATGTCCACTTAACTAATAAATGAATCACTTTTTCTTTTTTTGTAACTCACTCGGGGGCTTTGACCAGCAGCTTGCGGATGAAGTCCACAGCCAGCTCAGACACCTGGGAGAAGGCCTCGTTGTCGTAGTCCACGTTGACCTGGGACACGTTCAGATACGTCTCCTGTTTGTCGTCACCGGCGAACGGAGACTCACCCGTCACCAGCATGTAGGAGATAACACCCACACTCCTACAGGAACACAAACACACACACACAAGGCACAGTCAAAACAAAATGCCTTCGCCAAGGAAAACACACACACATCTACTACCAGTTTGAGCATAAAACGGATTGATTTTTATTCAGTTTGTGGAGCTGTTAGCGTGTCCTTCATCTCCAGGACAGAATGAGACATAAACTGTTAATCTGACCTTATGAAAACTGTAATTCACAAAGTGACGCACCCTCCTCCTCGCACACCTTCCTGCCTTTGTCTCTGACAACAGCCTCAAAACAGAACTTTAATTTTTCATGAAACGTGTGTTGCTGCTTTTATTTGTTCCTCATCTTGTATATTAACGGTATTTTTTTTAAATGTAGCGCTTCACGAGTCTTCTCTGAGAGAAGTGTGTCCGTGTATGTTTTGATCATTGGATTTTCTGTTCAGAAAAGGACATTAAAAAAGACCAAAGACCTTTCAGCCCTTTGGAAACTGACTCTGACGGCAAAACAAGGTTTATCATCTGCAGAAATCTCTACAGGCACGTCACAGTAATGTTATCTAGTAGCTAACTATTCCCTGACTGTGAGTTATTTTTATTTCTGCAGTCACGTCCTCGTCACTGAGACTCTTTTATTGTTTCTGTTCTGTCCTCATACGTGCTCTTACTTTGAAAACGACAACTTCTGCTCACGCAACATGTAAAAACAGGCTCTTTTTTTTGTTTTTCTTATTTTATTTTTTGTTTTTAGAAACAGAAAATCAAAAGTGAGCGTTTTTTTAAAGTTTTGTTTATCCTGTATAGACTCTAATAAAGAAAAATGCCTTGAATTTAAATTAAAATCAAATAACCGTTCATTTTTTTGTTGTTTTTTTTTTTACGCCCTTTTCTGAACGGAAAATCCAATGATGACAACACGCACGGGCCGAAGTGCTACACAAATAAAATGTACTCGTTGTTTATATGGCACGGTTCCACTCCCTCCTCCTCGTCCTCGTCATCATCCTCCTCGTGAACGCACACGTCCCTGCAGCAGTTATTCAGTTACACACCAGGTCTGAGTCACAGGTGAAGCACTTTACCTTTCTGTGCTGAACAAAGTGAATTTCTGAGCAAACAAACGTCTCTTCGGGACATTTATTGACGAGCAATGGGACGTGAACGACTTATGTAGAGCGACCAGTAGGAACGCCCAGGGCTGCGACGCTCCCTAAAATGAGCTGTGATTGGTGGAAAACTACAGACACGGCCTGATTTTTATAAAACACAGGCAGGAGGAGGCTCATAACACTTAAATTACAATATGCTAACAGGCTATTAACGAATTTGGACAAAATAACACTTAAAAAAAGAAAAAATAAAAGAAGAAGAAAGTCATTTTAAGGTGATAAAAGGTTCAACAGAATGACTCAATAAACACTAATGTTTCTGAACATGTTTCTGATTCCGAGCTGTGACTCACACACACAACGCAACAGACGAGAAACACAACAAATAAAGATGCAACACATCTTTATCTCCTCTCAAACAATAAAAAAAAGATGCAAAAAAGATGAGACTGTTTGTGTTTAACATGATATTGTTCTGTTTTTGTTTATATTTTACTCTTGCGTTTGTTTTATTCTTTTATGCTCAAGATTAATTTTAACAATAAACAATGAAGAAGGCATCAGCAGAAGTGACTCACACGGGTGTAGGTTACCACATCCAGGACTCGAACAGAGCCCTGAGGGACCTCAGAGGCCTCCTCGCCCGACGCTACACAATCTGTGACCTGAACAAACGTTGTGATAAGCGCGGACTCACCATAGGTCAGTGGCCGTCGTGATTGGCTCGTAGTTGAGGATCTCTGGGGCTTGGATGTGAAAGAAAAAGAGAAACAAACAAAGTCATTAGCTGCTGCAAGTATCTTGACTTTTGCGTAATTTCCTGTATTTCCTGACTCATGATTTTTTTTATTTCAGGTGTGTCTTCTTTTACCGTCACCTACTCAGAGCTTTCAACACAGCACAGAACAAATCAGGAAACGAATAAAGGAGCAGGGGCAGTAAAATGTACAGACTCAGAGAGGCCAGTGCTTCTAGTGAACTGTCCACAGACGATTAATTAAAGCTCATCTATGAGTAGCTGCTACTGACCTTTGCAGCACTTCCTTTTTTTTTTTTTTGACATCGTATTTAAAGATGTGTTGTGAGTGTTTAGGTGCTAACAGGGCTCAGCCTCAAACTGCCTGTTAAAATGTGGCGTCTGATGCCTTTGATCACCTTACCCACGTATTCAGGCGTGCCAAGAATCTCTCTAAGCTCTCCAACCGCGCCCAGTCTGCGTGCCAGGCCAAAGTCTACGATCTTTATGTCTCCCGGAGGGGACAGGCTGGTCAGGAGGATATTCTGTGGCTGAGAGAGAAAAAAAAAGGAGGAAACGCAGAGTGAACACGGTGTGAAAGCAGAAGTAGAAGCAGCGTACGACACAGGCGAGAACGCAACAAGTGTTTTATCGAGGCCTCTTCAAACGCCGGCTGATGAATGGCTGCGTTTAGCACAGCTGACACGATTATTTATTTAAGCGCAGATAATATATGGACTGTATGACACTGTGTAAACACCACTATTATGTGACTGCATCGTTCTCTGAAAGGGAGGCAGAGGACGGACAGTACGTGTTTGTTTGGTTGAGACCAGTGACACCACAACCAGGTCAAAAGACAAGTGTCTATGTTGAAACACACACACACATACATATATATATACTGTGGTTTATACATATATATAATGTTATACTGTCTATAGCAAGTAACAGAACCTTTCAGAAGTTAAAACAGGGTTTGAACAAGTGAAATTTAAGACTTTTTAAGACCATTACGGGTTAAATTTAAGATAGAATAACAAGGAAAACGAGAGTTTCTTTTAAAAATAACTAAATATATTGTCATTTAACTATTAGTTCAGGACGTCCCTGGCTCCACTAACAGGCCGGAGACAGAAATTAAGCCGTAATAAATGGATTAAAAGGATTTATGACTTCTAATATGCTCATATTTTAGACTTTTTAATACTTATTTATTCATTTATTAGCCTTTATTTAACCAGGTTGATCCCGTTGAGATACAAAGACCTCTGTTCCTAAGACTTAGGAAAGCTACGACAATTAAGCAACTCACACAACAACACAAATAAAATAAAGCTTAAAAAAACAACAGGACTAAGACTCTGGATTTACATTAAAACAAAGACAAATACACAATGTGATGATCCAAGTTCTTTAACTTTAAAGTTATGAGGCTTCACAACCTGTCGTGACGCTTCTGTAAAATCATTCTTTTCCTTTAAATTTCATTTTGCAGTTTATCTTTCCACTCTGTTACCATCTATGCTCTTATGCTCTTAGCTCTGGGCTTCAAAGTGAAGTGGAAATTGGAAAATAGGGTTTTGAGGAAAGAAAAAAAAAAAAAAAAAAAGGAAATGCCAAGTAGTTAGGGTTAAAGTTTGTGGTAAAGTGAGTGAAGTTTTAAATATAGATTCTCTTGGCTCCAGCTACATTCACGCATATGGTTCGTTTCGTGTGTGTGTGTGTGTGTGTGTGTGTGTGTGTGTGTGTGTGTGTGTGTGTGTGTGTGTGGAGACCTTCAGGTCTAAGTGGACCAGGTGGAGGAGGTGGAGGTGGTGGACGCCCTCCAGCGTTTGCCGGATCAGGCGGGTGATCTGGGACTCGGGCAGCAGCTCCTCAGACATGCAGTGGTCAAATATCTCCCCACCCGCAGCGCTGGTTAAAAGAGGAAACACAAGAAGAACACACTCTAAAGCGCACAAATACGCACACGGGACACGGTTTGCATACAGGCCGAGGCTTGTGAAATACACCCAGGACTCAGACGCAGTCTGTACGCGCTGCACTTTCCACAGGAGACAGGAGATAGGAACAGACAGGAGGAGTTTTAGTGTCTGCATGTCTTGACTAAGCACATGAGAATTAAACTGTGTCAGGACTGAGCTGCGTTCTTTTCACCTTATTCAGGCTTTTAATTTGGTATTTCTCCTGGAGGCCAGAGATCAGCAGCGAGGGATTAGAGTAACACCGACAGGTATTAAAGGTGTGGAGAGAAACTCTGAGTAGTTTCACAAGAAGGGAAACATTGTCAGTGGTGATCTTGGCCTCACACGTAGTTTCAGATAAAAAGATCATCTAACATTTAACACGACAGAGCAACACGTGAAGTCAGAGATGATGTTGGTTCATCATCTGAAGCAGCTTTAGTGTTCTGACAAATCCTGACGGACCTGTTATGAAGAATGGTGTCACTTAAACAACAACACAAAAAATCCTAACGTGGCAGCTCCTCCAGACAAGACAAACAGGACTTTGCCCTCATGCCAGTATTTACAGGCTCACGCTGCTGCACGTTAGCGGCAGAGTGAAGGTGGAGTGAGACGTTTCATTTATTTATTTAGTTTTTCCTGTAAATCCTGTAAATAGCGTAAGTGGCTCGTAGAAACACGACACTGCTCAGAGATGAAGATGGAGCCTCCATTGTTTACTTGCTGCCTTAGACGTGTGTGGTGATGAATTTTAGGGGCTAAGGAATCGATTACTCATTATAGAGACTAATTAAACAAAACCAATCACATATTAAATGCTTGAACTCACTACTCCAGCACGAGGACGATGTCGTGGTCCGTCTCGTAGGCCGCGTGCAGGTTGACCACCCTGGCGTTGTTTCGAGCCATCTCCAGAACGGCCATCTCATGGATGACCTCGGCCCGGCAGTCACGACCTCTCCTCCTCTTCCGAAGGAACTTGGCCGCAAACACTTTCCCTGTGGCCTTCTCCACGCAGTGTTTAACCACCGCAAACTTCCCCCTACGAGGAACAAAAGAGGAGAAATGCTGACTGATAAACTGGAGCACAGCAGAATCTATAGTGATGAATGTCGGGCAGAAGATGCACAGATTTTACAGATGATTGTTGTGTTTCTATCTTTTATTAAAATACTGTTTTAGCAGCTTTCATTTCATTCATAAACCACTTAAAGACTCTTTTATTTAAACAGACCTTTGGTAAATTGTAATTTAATGTCTGTTTTTAATCTGGGTTTCATTCTTCTTATGTTTTTTGTATCGAACGTACTTTGTTTTTATCTGTCTTTTTACTATTTTATCGTGAGGCACTTTGTGGTTTATTACCTGCGAAACGTGCTACACAAATAAAGTTTACTTAATTATTTACTTACTACGCTGCATATACGTTTTTATTTGCATACCTGAGGATTTGTTGGAAAAAGATTGACCTATTTATTTTTATACTTTCATTTACATGTGAACCTGACATCTGAGTATTATTCTTTAACCTATTTATTTATTTATTGTATTTATATGCTTTTACAACTGTTCGTTTAAATAGCTACTTTCAATAAAACTACTTGTTTACCATGTTTGACTTTGACTGAACATTCAGGTCACTTTGCAGAGAATAAACATCGATGTTAAGCCTAAATATATGAAGATATGCCTTCGTTCAGGTCTGTGTTTTGAGCTCATCTCCTTGGTTTCAACGGGACGAGAAGGAAATAGTTAGAAATCAAACCGTTATCAGTCCCTTTACAGGGAAACGTTTTATTATTCAGCTGAATATGAAGTAACAGCTGACAGCAGACAAATGTAATCGTCTCCATATCTAAGACGATATGGAGACTCCACCTCAGTGTATGGAACCACAAAAACACTATTATTACATATATATCATTTAATCATGTTATGATTATTAAAAAAAAGAACTCAATCACCTGTAAAATAAAGATTGGGGGATTATGTGAGTGAAAATTAAAGTCTTTCTAACCTTTTGTCTCTAATCGGAGTCAAACTTTGGTTCATATTCTTATACATTTTTATACATTTTTTAATGTTGGTTTTATTTTTAGCTAATTTAATATATTGCATTGAACGATGTCCACAAATAAAACATGTTATCAAGTCAAATCCAAGTTTATTTCTATAGTAACAACCTGAGTCGACCAATGTGACCAACGTTTCTGATTCTTAATCAGAAACTCGTCGTTCTTTTCCCAGTTAGTTTCTACTGTGCAACCAGATACTGTCTAGTTGTTGGCTTCCATTTTTTTTTTGCATGTGTGTGTGTTTTGTCTTCAAACTTCTGCCGACAAGAGGGAATTTGAGGCTTAGAGAAAAGCTGCAAAACACACACCAACCAGGCATAACATTATGACCACCCAGGTCTCCCTTGTGCCTCCAGAACATTTCTGACTCATCAGACACGGTTTTCATGTTTGTTTGTTTGTTGTTTCATGTGTTTTTGTGTGTGTGTGTGTGTCCGAAAGTTTCCCAGCAGAACATTGAACTGTCACAAGATGAGCCTCCTCATTTCTAAAATATACGTATCAGTTCAGTCTCAGTCTGTAAAATAAGACAGAAACTGTGACTGTGTCGTTATTCTAGTGAGTTCACACTTTATAACTAAATTACTACAAAACTCGGGGCCAAGTTTATAAGTAAAACGTTTGCAGCTTAACGCAAACACCCTCATCGTGTCGTGTTATTTAAATAGTCACCTCAGAACTTCCTGTTTTTAATAAGTCACAAACAAAATACGTGAACAGAAGTAGCTGGTGTCATTTCTTCTTTTTTAAAGTCTGGTTTGCACATGTGTTCGCTTCCTTCCTTCTGCCGAGTATTGCAGTACTGAAACACATCTACTTCAAACACACCTCAGAGGGATGTGATCATCCACCATCAGTGGTTACCATGACATGTAAACACATGACAACGGTCCACACGGTACCACGAGTCAGTCAGTCAGTAAATCAGCCAACAAGTCCATCTATCTATCTATCTATCTATCTATCTATCTATCTGTCTATCTATCTATCTATCTATCTATCTATCTATCTATCTATCTATCTATCTATCTATCTATCTGTCTGTCTGTCTATCTATCTATCTATCTATCTATCTATCTATCTATCTATCTGTGCATTATTAAAACCAGATGTAATGAACGAGAAATGCTGACACACGAATGATAAAACGTGACACGATGGAAAAACTAGGGCACTGAAATACTTTTTCACAGAAGTTTTACTCCATTATTATTAAAAGATTACTGGTAAATTACAAAACTGCCTTTATTTTCACCAAATGTTGAGACTATCACTACACGATAAGATGAAAACATGGGCAGTAAAGCAATAATGTATATTTTGCTCACTCATACGTACATAGGTTGTCATGTATATATTTTATACTGTATCATACTATTTATTCTACACACATACCTGTACTTTACGTTGCTCTGTACTTGTACATGTGTAATGACAATAAAACAGGAATCTTATCTAATGTAAGCATTTCTAATAACCTCTGGACTTTAAAGTCCTCCATCTAGACTGAATAACATTAAGTATAACTCCATTATTACTAAAATATTACTAGTACATTACAGAATTCACCAAATATTTAGACTTTCACTGCACGTTAAGCATAAAAACACTGTATTTAACATGCAGTGAAGCAATACTGTAGCAATATCATATATTTGCTCACTCATCTGGTTTTCATCTGGAAATATTGTCCATATGCTCATAATAATATATTTTAAACTATTTATTCTACACACATACCTGTACTTTACGTTGCTCTGTACGTGTTCATGTGTAATGACAATAAAACAGGAATCTTATCTAATGTAAGCATTTCTAAGAGTCTCTGGACTCCAAGGTCCAGTTTTATTCCATTATTATTAAAAGATCACTGGTATATTTCAGAATCTGCCTTTATTTTCACCAGAAAACTTTACACCATCACTACATGTGAAGCTGAAAGAGTTTTATCCATTTTTTAGTTTATTTCAAACAGACAAAATGAACCTAAATAACTCTTATAAATAAGTTTCACTGAATTATATTAAGTTTTACTCCATTATTATTAACAGATTACTGATAAATTGACTTTATTTCCGTTTTTTTCTCACGTTAACCTCAATGCGTTTAATGTATTTCACATGCAGTTAATGTATAATTAAAATACTCCTCTAGTTTGACTGAATAACCTCCTTCAGACAACTTTTAACCACAAACACAAACAAACAAGCTGCAGCCACATGTGTTTACTGACTCACCTTCCCAACTCTCCGGTTATTTCATAAACATTTTCCATCGGTTCTGTGCTGATCGGAGTCTGAATCTCTCCCAGCAAAGCGGACGAGAGTCCGCTGCGACTGTCAAGCCGCCTCCGAGACATCTTCGTCCCTTTCCTGGTTCGTCCTGCCTTCAGAAAATCCCAGTGCACTGGAAGAGACGGTCGAGAGAGGCTAAAAAAAAAAAAAAAAAAAAAAACCCTCGACCAGCTTCACATTAGTTCTGTGTTATTGTTAACTGAAGCCGGCTAGCAGGTTAGCTCCGTTAGCTCGACGTCAATGTCGAGAGGGGTTGGAAAAGTGACTTAAAGCTGTTTTCCTCCTCGGCTCCGCTAACTACGGCCTAAGCTACGCGTGCGGGCGACTCCTAAAACGAGACTACCCGAACCTGCCGGTGACTCTCGGCTACTTTAGGAAGTTTATCCGGAGAGTTTTGGGTCATTTCGCTACATCCCTCTGGTTTGACACTTTTGCGACACGTCACTGCTTCGCGCATGCGCACCGGCGTCACAGTTTCCGGTTTATTTGACGGTGGAAAGTTTGAACTATAATGGACTTATTATTATTATTATTATTATTATTATTATTATTATTATTATTATTATTATTATTATATGACGTTTTGGACTTATTACACGGATGTGTCCATTTTTTCCTTTTATTTTATTTTTTTTAATTGACATCTAAGTTAATCATTCTTCACATTTTTGAAACGGTAAATCGAAAAGATACAAATAAACTGTAAGATTTAAATTGCCTAAATTCCCCCATTTGATTAGATAGATAGATCAATCAATACGGCATATACATCCATAATTATTATAATGACTAATTAAATGATACTTGTTTTTATGCATGACCTAAATTAGAAGTGTAACTCCTGTAAAGTGTAACAAATATCAACTACATTTAATCTTTCTATGATATGATTTCCATATATGTGTATATATATATATATATATATATATATATTCCCATTTTTAACATTTCATATCTTTATTTTGTCAGTAAACAGTTTCTACGTGAATCCATCCACTATGAACATCTGGTGAAGCATCTGCACTGAGCCACGTACAGACTCTGTATTTAAAGCAGCTTTTTAACATCATGCGGTCACACATGAATAAGGACAATATATATTATACTAATATATTCCTCTACCTATTTATCTTTATTTATTTTATGTCTCTGTCTGGAAAAGTATAGGTTTAAAGGAAAGTTTTTTCATTACATTTAGTTATTTAAAAATTAAAACTCCCGCAAAAGATTAATAAAGATCATATATATGTAATAATAAAAAAATAATAATCATTTGTTATCTTTTATTACAATCATTGGAGTGAAATGGAGACACACATACAGGAGCTTTGCATAGAGTGGAATTCTGAAAACTGGATCCGGGTCCGGTCAGAAATGCACTAGGAAGGACGAGAGGTGCAGCTCTCCCCGTTGGGATGTGAAGCAGTCTTACCAGTCCTCTGCACCGGAAAAGCCTCATCACGGTGAATGTCAATCTGACCAAGTGTTGTAGATCCTAACGTGAAGCGTCACAAATCTGACCCTCGAGGAAAAACATGAGTTGATGCTCTGTAAAGATTTGGCAGAAGCCAGAAGTGGGATGTGTGTTTGAAAGACTGAAGAAATAGAGAGCAGGCCTAATGGTTGACTTTGCAAGCCCCAAACCTTTGGTACATTCGGTGCAAAATATATATTTATACACACAACAGGACGGACGTACATATACATTTATATACAAAGAGACAAACAGGACTGCACACATGGTACACGCACATGTGTTCTCACGTTTTCACAAAATCAAAACAGCCCTATTGGTTCGTCGCTCGGTCGTAAGCGATGAACCATAACCACCGACCTATTACTAAGATAGGCAGACACGCACGTGTGAAAGTAACATTTTTAGAAACATGCTGCCAAGATACTCGCCGTTACACTGCCGTAGAGAAAACAAACTATCGCATTCACACATTGTCCGTTTCCTAAAGCACCTGTTTCCTTCACCTTGTTCCCGTGAGCTTCACACTCAAGACAGCGTCGGGTGAGTATAAGGCCGCATGCCCACAACCAAAGTGACACGACTCAACCAGCTCCCTCACCCCTTCGTCTGAATGGATAGCGATATCCTCATGCAAAAAAAGCTAGTAAGGACAGTGTGTTGCACTATTTTTCAGCATGCAATATCAAGCTATAACACAACGCCACCTAGGAGTTTCTGCCGGGCGCAGCTCACGGAGCTGACCGGGGAGATCCTGCATGCATTTTATTGGGCTGGGATGAGAAAGTCCGCCTCCATGTGGGGCTCTCTACAACTATTCCAGCCCCTGTGGTCTAGCTCCAACAGGACTCTGTACAATAGGTGTAATCGTGCATGCACCTCGTAGAAAATGAGTTTGTGTGTGTGTGTGTGTGTTTATTTTTATGTGAGATAGTGTTTGAGAGACGGCGTAAACTGGTCCTCGGGGGGTTTTGGGGTGTGCACTTAAAAGTAAAAAGAAATATTTTATCACATGCTTGTGAGACAAAACTATTGTCTGGCATTGGTCTTTTATGCCACTAGTTCTAAAGTACAGTATCCGTACGGCCCTAGAGGCCGGTGCGTCGTCGTCACCCCTGGTCAGGCTCTTCAGTAAAGACAAAAAAATCACTGGTTCTTTGATTCAACGCTGATAAAACTCACACTGCCCCCTTGTGGTGATGTCTCGTTTTTTAAACTGCAACTCGTATCCTGTGGTTTCACCATCTTTGATTTGTCAGATACATGAGTCACGTGACGTTTTTTTTTTTTTTTACTAAGAAATAAAGCTTCACTTATAAAATTTCACTTCATGGTCAGGAAACCTAAGAGGCACTAAAAACATCCTACCGCTGCACCCCGACGAAGCTCCAGGGCGACACCAGGCGCGTGTCTCCGAGCTAACGAGGCCTAATCCAGTTCCAACAATAAGTGGAAGCGTCACTTCGCTCCTCGAGCGACCCAGTCACATTCCATCTCCCGCCCCCTCCGCTTCAAACGTCCCACATTCAGCTTCCTCTTCAGCTCGCGTGAGATTTTTTTTTTCTCAGGGGCCGAACAGTCGCTCGAGGTTCATACATTCAGTCACTTAGTTTTGGTACATTCATCACTTTCACTGGGTAGGAGGCGGCTTCGTCGGTGTGTGTCATAGTGAAGAGCAGGCGTCATCTGTCTACGAGACAAAGTGCATCTGTCGCTCATAAGAAATGTATGGAACGGTGTGAAAGACAGGAGCCCTGCCTTTCTGTGTCTGTATACGAAAGCGCGTCACACTGGTCGACCTTGTTGTGTGTTGAGTACACACACGGACACTACGCTCCTCACATGTGTCGTGACCTTTTTTGAGCTCATGTCTGTCGCAGGATTGGAAGTAACAGTCCTGACCGGGTCCTGCAGCCTTTTTATCGCGATCGGATCATAAATATCACAGATGGCGTGTGAGTCGGTTTGCGACTTGTTCAGGAATCAAAACTGTGAAAACTAGTGTATTTTTTTTTTTTTTGTTGTTTTTTTTCAGTCTTTGAATAATGGATCTGTATTTGTGCACATCAGTGTTTCCCCCCTTTCACTTAACAGGAAGGGAGGACCAGCCAACATCCAACATCACAACTTACCGTGCAATAATAAAAAAAAATAATAATAATAATAATCTTGGGGTTGGGGGGGAAACACTGGTTTGCTATTGAAATACAAAGACGCACGTGTGTTTGTGCAAAGGTGATGAGTGAGTGTATCATAGTTTATAATACTGCAGCCCCAGTGTGGGACAGACACAGTTTCGAGGTCCGGAGAGGGAAAGGGAGCTTGGTGGTTTTTGAGCAGCTATCTTTGAGGTGCAGGTTGGAGGAAAGGAGGGGAGGAAAGGAAAGGAGGGGAGGAGAGGAGGGGGGAGGGTGGGTCGCTAGAAATCCAGTAACCAAGGCCATTGACTAAAGAAATAAAGCACACATGTGTCTCAGTGAACAAATGTTACATATCGTACTGCGCACGTTTTCAAATCGCTTTCCGATCGTCTGTCTTTGAAATGAGAGGGAAAGGCAGAGAATCGGAATAAAGAGCTGAGTGATGTAAAGCCATTCGGAAAAAAACAAAAACAAAAAAAAAAAAAAACAGCAGAGTTCTCCACGGGTGGGGGTTAGTTGCCTTTTTGAGGATATTAGTTTTATGTTCCACGTCTCTCCTCAGTGAGAAACACGGGTTTTCCAACATGGATCCGTCCCGGGCGTCTGAGGTTACTCCAAACCGAAGGTGCTCGTCTCCTCCACGGCCGTCACCAGCTTCTCGTAGAGCATGGAGAAGGACGGGTAGGGCGGGAGGTCCAGGCGATTAAAGCAAGTGTGAGCCCTTTGGAGACAAACACACAGAGAGAGAGATGGGATGGGATGGAAGCTGAGTTGACTCATCTGGTACTTTATTGTTCCTGTCAAATAAAAAGCTCATTCAAAATGGAAATGATTCAAAAGCATCACATGAATGTTGCATACTGTATGTAGAGTTTCCCTGTCACCATCTTCTAGTGTAATTTTAACATCTGGCTTCGATGGCAGTGATGGGCCGTCTCTGCTTGCCTAAATAATATCTGACTAGTAAATAATTCCAGTTGTTCTGTTTGCTCCCTTTCATAACTTTTCCTCTGGTGGCGCTGCTTTCAAACGTGTATGTTCATATAAAAGTGTTTATCCAATCACATTTCAGCCATCACTTGTTGCTAGGGTCAAAGAATTCTGCCTGGAGTCCTTCGGAATCAGTTCTGCAGCATAAAATAATCAGACTGTTGTTGCTTTAACCAATCAGATTTTGAGCTGAGGATAGCAGGACCTGTCAGACTGTTTATCACATTATAATTTACATATAATTACTAAGACGCTGATGATTTTGTAAACAAATATGTGTGAGGTTCATGAAATAAAATTATGCTTAGTTTTTTTTTTGCACTGAAATTTCAATGTGTCTCACTAACAGCCATTAGCAGCGCTGCTAGAGACGCAATGCATGATGGGATATCCACCACCCGTTGCAGTGCTTCATGGGAAATTTTGAGTCTGATATGTAGGACATAGTATTTGATCACTAAGGATTCGGACACCACTACAAAATGGTGATTTTTCGTCCCACAATGGCTGAAGGAGGAGAAGAAATATCTCGTTGAAGATTTATTATCAAAGCCATTTTCGAGACAGACTTTTCAAGAAAAGATGGACATCGTTAAGAAAGAACGGGCAACTACAGGAAAGGATTCATCAGCCACTTTCAGGCCACTAACTAGGAGCAGTCCTGGATCACAGGCTCAGAGGAAAACTCTAAAAAGTTTCTTAAGTTCTGGTGAGTAACATGAATTATATTTACATCTTTTACGTATCTTTTTGCCATTTTATTGGATCGACATTGATGCTTCTGCTGGATTTGACGAAGGAGACTTAGCAGACTTTTACTGCGTTTCTGTATGATGTTGATGGTTTTGTATTAAGCTGGAGGACGTTGAAGGCCTAAAGGTGGAAAATGCACGACCCACCACTGCGTCTAGGCGAGTCCACTGCACAGTGACTGTGACTACACAGCTGAATTACACTAAAAATGTGTTGGGTTGTGTTGTGTTGGAGATTTTGGGCTGACGTCAAGACAAATCATTCACTGATATAAATATAACAGGACACCACATCACATCGTACCTGGGTAAGGAGGTGATTTTTCCCCACTTCTCCACACAGAATCTCCGGGGTCCGTTACTGCCCCGCAGGGAGGCGAAGCCCTCGTAGGGAATACTGGAGGTTCCTGTCACAAACTACAGACAGAGGAAAGTACAGCATGACAACCTCTCAATATGATGTAAAGTCATTTTCATCTTTAATACTTAACTTAATTCATAACACTATTTTATTGACAGACTCAAAAAATTATCTACTTTATTTATTTATTGTTATTTTAGACTTTATTTCAAACATGTTAAAATAACAAAACAACAAAATAAACAACATCAATATGACAAAATGACAAAACAGCACATTTTCTGCTGGACATGTGGCTGTTTTGCTGCTTGAAGAGGGAGAGGAAAACTAAAGAAAAACCCCATAACCATAACTACCAAAGGAAACAGGATGAATAGTGAATGTAACGGACAAAACAACAGCAAAATTAGAACTTATTTCTTATTTCTTTTAATCCCATATGTTCCTCCATCTTGTTCAGGTTAATGTCTTTAAATCAGTCTTTCAGTTCACTCAGTTTTGCACGTTTTAATGTGTTTACAATAGTTATTCCATAACCTTTTTCGTGACATTGCACAGCTTGAATTATCAACAGCTCGTTCGCATTTTGCTAAAACAACAAATATTAACTTCAGGTCAAAGCTAGAAAATTAGTGCTTTCTGTAAAACATCTGTATCCAAGTGCTTTATGAACTTCACTTTCTTAACTTCTTCACTTATTTCTCTTTTCTTAACTTTAATGTTTTTACCTGCACAATGTGCACATACATGAACTGCTTTATTTGCACCTCCCTGCTTTATTTAATGCTTACATACAGTATGTATATATAGTTATATAGTTATGTATATCTTCCTATTTCTGCAGATATTATCATGGGTGATGGAAGAAACCAGGACTTCTTTTTCTTCTCACTTTCTCTTCTCTGTCTCTGAAATTATTCTGATGTAACTCAGTCACAGTCATGATCAGGAACGGGAAGATCATATTCTTTCTACTCATGTATGTGTTATACAATTATTAATTATATTTTATTTAGTTTTGTTTTTTCTTCTTAATTCATCTAAGTTTTGTGCCTTTGTTTTGGTGTTGGTGGTGTTTGGTTAGTTTCTAGTTATATATTCTGCCTTGATGTCTTTAGTGATAATGTTTGTGAGAGCTAAGGGGTAATTGGGATTATATAGATACTGTGTCATATTATAAGAAAAATCCTTGAATAAAAAAATTGATGGAAAACTGTAACGGTAGAGAAATCATGAAAGTGCATTTTCTTCCTGACAGCGTGACGAAGTGAAGGGGACCGTCCACACGGGGGCGACCTGCCTCACCTGCAGCAGCCTCAGCCTCTGCTCGTTGTTGAATCTCTCCACCGCCGCCCAGAACCAGCGAATCACGATGTGGTTGTCATGGTAACCTGGAGGGGAGCCGATAGATGACGGCGATGGTGAAGGTGCATGAGTCAGATGAATAACAAATCAGGTCTCCATCCCCTGTTCCTCTCCTCCACCTTCTCCTCCTCCTCCACCTCCTCCACCTCCTCCTCCACCTCCTCCTCCTCCTCCTCCTCCTCCTCCTCTCTTGTGATTTCTGAACGGGGTTCCGCTGTTTAATGTTTAATGGACGGCGCGGTTTGCTCCGTCTCAGTCGATTCCTCTATTAAAAGAGCCTCACACTGAGTCGAGGCCGGTTGTCAGATTCAGTTCCCTCGTCTCCTAACTTGCTGGCGGCTTTTCAACTTTATTGGCCAGAGCCTTAAAAAGCCTTTTAATGTGATCTCTTATAAATGCTCTGGATGCTGGCAATTCTCACAGCTACTGCACAGAACGTTTATTACAGTCACTAAACTAACCCTGAATACATAAGTTATAATATAAGTTATTATATAGAAGGTAATTAAAATAATAATGCAGACGAATTTAATATAAAATGGCCAGAATACGAGTTTAAATATATAATTATATATGATCACTTAAATACGATCATAAATTAATTTCCCTTCACTCCATAGTGTCAGATAGATCGAGCCCCTTCAGTGCGTCCTTATCCAATCCACTCAACTTGTGTTGAGGCGAAATATATAAAATATTTGTCATGTGTAATCAACTAACTAAAAGTCATTCAACCACCAGAAACGTCTATAAGTTGATGATGCACAGACCCAGATGTTTTGGCCTTTGGTTCCTAGTAAGAGTCATTTCTAAAACTGACCACAGGAGACTTTGTGTGGAGGAAGGCGTCTAATCATCCAGGTTAATTAGCAACATACTTGCAGCTTCAAGTTGTGAATAAACATTCATGGGAGAATATTGTGTCTTATTTGTTTGTCTCACGTAGCTGTCAGCGCGCTACGTACCTCCTCTGTACTCCGTGTTGTTCCTCCAGTCTGCCAGGTCGATCTCCGCAGTGCCTGCAATAACCAGCTCCAGCTCCCTGGCATCGAACACAGACACCAGCCGCACGTCCACCACCTCATAAACAAACACACACAGATGTAACTGGATGAAACGGACGAGCGTGTGGTACGGACTATTTATTTATCGCATGGTTCGGAGACAACAGAAAGAGCAAGTAACAGTTAGTTTACTTTACTTTACAGTTTATTTACAGTAAATTTGGTTCAGAAAAACAAGGTGCATCGCGTCCTCTGGTTGGATTTATACCATTTATTCAAACGCACGATTAAAAAGCTCAGCAGATTCTAATCCACTCTGGGTTCACGGTGTCGTAGTTAGTTCATTCTTTGTGTCCGTATTAAATGACAGAGCTGAACTGTCATTAGACTTTTAAGAACTGGAATTTATTTCAATTACACGGTGACAGACTATTAGAGTATTAAGTGAAATATACTGTGGCACCAGTTGCTTGTTCATCTGCTGCAGATACCAGATGTCGGTGGGAGCTGCACCTCAGCTGTCATGGAGCCGTTATGTGCTACGAGAGCTAAATGCTACTGGCTCTTCCTGGACGCACTCGTGGCCTTTTAAATTACAGGCTCACGATTTTCTTACAATATGAATCATACGAAGCAGCTTGTCATCTTTAATAATTTCTCCCGGTTACACTGGCCATAAAAAAAGATCCATTTACAGTAAAGACTGGACACGGCAAGTACATGAGAAGTGATCTTTAAATTCATAAGGCTGAATATTTAGAAGACACCAGTTTATTTTTAAGGTCACAACTAGACACTAAAATGTCTCTATATCTCATGTAAATCGTACATTTTGTGTAATTTTTTACTTCATTCTACCTCATTTTTATTCTTATTTTATTCTTATTCCTTTGTTGTAATGCAGTGTTTATTATTTATATAGAATTTTGCAAACATGGAAAAACGCACAGCACCATGAAATACAACAATAACCCCCCCACCCACTCGTCCCCTGACCAACACGTTGCCTTCAAGGCTAAATAACAGGTGTCAGCTGAGACACAGCTTAAAACTCACAATGTGCAAAAACAACGATAGCAATGGAACAAAGTTATAACAAAGAAAAGAAAAACAGGTCACACGTCTATTTGCATCGTAACTTTTCCACCATTTCTATTCCAGTTAATCAGCTGTTGACAGATGCTGCCTTAGCGCTGTTTACTGCTGCTGAGGAAAGTTCTAGATACACAATGTTTGATTAGTGTGTATAACCAGTGTTTAAGTGAAAGGTCACGAGGTGGAACTTATTCTTATTCTTATGTCCACGTCTTCTTCACACATGTTCTTTCTTATCTCGTGACTCTTGGACAAAATAATTTCCCTGCAGATATTAAGCAAACTGATCTTGAATTGAAACAAATAATGTACAGGGTTTAAAATAATTCATTACCACCTATGATCCAAAAACGTTTTAGAGATGAAGTTGGGGGAAATAAATTGAGAGGAAATTTTCACAGCTCACACAGAAGAATGAAAAACGGTTGTGTTTCAGTTATGGAAAAAAAGTAAAGCAAAAAAGTAAAAATAAAAATGTATAATAGTCAGTAGATACATGGATGAAACAAATTAAGAATTACTACCTCGCCTTGTTGGTTGTTATTGTTTTGTTGTTGTTGTCATGTTTTTTTGTTAGATACTAATGTTGTGGCGTAGAAACTGTTTTTTTAAAACATGGAAGCATTTACGTTAAATAATTCAAATATATCTCATGTTTCTTTCTTCTATTTTTTTTTTACACTTTTCTTTTGAATATATTCAGAATAAATAAAGCTCAGCCAATCAATCAATCATACATCCAGTATGAATGTGAAGTAGGACCAGGTTTGTTTGTGCTGTACCTCGTAGAAACCTCGGACCAGACTCTCCGTCTGCTGGGCCACTCCTCTCTCTATCCGCCACTTCACCATTCGCTCGATGTACTCCTTCTTGTTCTTCTCTGACACAGGGATCCCGGCCCCGCCCGGCTTCAGCTCTCTCTCCGTAATCTGCACAATCACGGGCAGACAGGGCGCATGCGATTTAAATGCAGATGCAGCTTTTAGCTCTGAGACGCTGCAGAACGAACGGACTGAACGGACTGAACAGACCTGCCCAAACACCTCCTCGTTGACCGTGAAGGTGAGGTCCAGCATGTCTTCGATGTCGTTGTCCTTCATCCACTGCAGGCTCTGGTGAAACTCCTCGTCCAGAAACTCCAGGTCGCTCAGGTCGCAGGGTCTGAACCGACGGAGGGTTTGACAGGGGTCAACAACCTGTTGATGGGCTGATCCTCCCCATAAAACCACGTCGTAAGCGCTGAGGTCGGAGGTTAATTAGCCAAAGCGCCAGATAGCAGGCGAGAAAATAGTGTTTGCTCAGATTTATTACGCATTAGGATGAAGCCCCTGCAGATTTACTGTGTCAGCTTTGACAGGGTTGAGATGTTTACCAAGACACACTGGCGATAAATAAAAGGACGAAGAAATACAAGGCGCTGAAAGGCACATTCTGCAAATCTGAACTTCGTGACCTCCATACTTTTGATTTTCAGAGTAAGTACACATGATCTAGGATAATACAACAGATTTAAACAGCTAATCTGCCACTTCATCAGGTAAACCCGGTCCACTGGCTAATCACTTAATACTTCCTGGCATGTAGAGGGTGAGGTAATTAGACACTGTGGAAATATGACACCATTTAGGAAGAGGTACAAAGACGAGATTAATTACAGTTTAGAGAACTTTAAATATTACTGTTGTTAGTGTTAATGTTATTATTATTATTAGCAGAGCTGGAGGAAAACTTTGAATAATGACATATTAATACTGACGGAGGGATGGGTGTATTTTAAGCTACGTAGCATTAGCATAAGCATCTTTAGTTTCCTGTCTTTTGCTTCTTTTCAGTTGCAGATGCATTTCTTTCCTTCTGAATGTAAATTAAACTAAACTAAACTAAAACTGAATGTAGTCTTGTAATTAGAAGAAATGTGATTTTATAAATGTCTGTCATGGATTCTGGTGTCATCATCATCATCATCATCATCATGATGCACCGTACCAGATTATAGGTAAACAGAGGGAAGCTAATAGCAGCTAAGTTGTAAAATGAATTTAAATAAAGGTGAAGAGCTGTTGTGTGATTGACTGAACCATCACCGTGTTTTTGTCACTCAGGGGGGCGTGGCCCCGGGCGTCAGTGATGCCAATGCATATCCTCTATTAATGCTAATTATAATATTATAATAATGAAAATACAGTAACAAAACAATGTGAGTATATTCAGAAAAAGCTGAGACCATAGACAGTATAAATCGTGAACAGATCATCAAAGGTGAAGCTAAAGCTAGTAGAGCTCCCCCTGGTGGCTGGAGGCTGCAGTGTTGGTCATAAGCCCCACCCCCTCCATGTTAGTGGGCGGGGCTTAAAAACTAAGATACAGATATTTTCGAGGATGGTTTCTATC